>NW_017100444.1:275747-300326 GCF_001263275.1 Habropoda laboriosa | reverse complement strand
TTCAGCAATTCCTTAATTTTAATAGAGCAAAACATTGTATGTCGTTTGACGAACCGAATCTTAAATAGTATTTCGAAATATTGAGTCTAAACTGTGTATTTTATTTCTTAACAATTTGGGTTGTTTGAGCGTTTAAACACTTTAGTGAGCAACTGTATGTAAGTGCAAACGTACATAACAGATTTTCAAACCCGATTTTCTCAAAAACTAGGCCTCGGATGAACAAATTTATTCTACATTTTTTATTTACTTCTGCAGAAGGAATCACCTCCTGCCCGATTGTACCTACAATACTTTCAGCAGCACCGTGTACATTTGAATAACATTCAAAATACAACTATAGCGAAATAGAAGTTGAAAAAGTGCAGAGAGAAGCAAATAATTCTACAAATTCCGCGATTGGGCAACAACGATCATCGATGACGTCTCCGTGGAAAGACTGGAGAGAGAGAGACGTGGTCGGTTACTCGATAATGCAAGCACCGCAACGCCGTAAAGAAAGCGAGACCAGAGCAAGGATATCCAGAATAAGCGACAAACAAATAAAAAAGAACGCGCGCAAATTCGGTTCCTTGGATCGTGAAGCTTGAAACACGCTAACTTAGTAGCAAACTCCGTCTCAATCAGACTCTTGTTAAATCCAGCTGCTGTTACTGCGGATATTGAAGTATTGATTTCGTTTCTCTCCCTGTAAAGTTTATACCGGCATTACGGATTTCATGCCTCCTTCTCTTTTTCTCTTTTTCTTTCTCTTTCTCTTCTTCTCTCCTCCTTTGCCCCACGCGCTCTCTCCTGCCACCCTTTCTCTGTCTCTATTTCTCTTTCCATTCACCCTCTACTCATCGAACCTCCCTCCCCGTTCGCGTTTTCCCTTCCTTGCAAGCACTGCAGACCGCGACCCTCTGCAGTAGATATTTGCATTTCAATCGGTTGATTAAAAATCTATAATTATGCCGCCCTCGTCGGTAAGAATGGAGAAAAAAACTTTTCCATGTGCTCCTCTCTCCCCGGCTCTAGCCGCAACCAGTTTTTTTCAGCTGTTTTGCCGCGACGTCCTTTGTTCAGGATCGGCGCATTTATTCGCAACCGGAAATCCCCTCCTTGAAACCATTCTCCACTCGTTGAATCAACAATGGATACTATGTTCGAGACGCTCGTAATAAAGAAACACTGAATTCTTTGTTGACGTAGGTTTCGGTGGTTCAGATTTGAACGGTGTCTTACGATCAACCATATTGATTATTCCAGTAATACGATTACAATAGGGCAATTCCGGGAGAGACGGACCAGGCAAGCACTTCCTACATTATCCGCCAAATGTGGAACGCGTCAGTATTCTTTTGTTTTACATTTGTTTTACGGAAAGCGATCGAGCGTGGCTCTCAGTGTTTTTTGTTCCATATCTGGAGGATAATGCAGGAAATACTTGCCAGGTCCATCTCTCCAGAAATTACCCTATTATATATGACAGATAATGTATAATATTCTCGAGGAAAGTTGGTCGAAGAAGCCTGTGTCTATTGTAAATGAATAATGCTCTATAGAAAGATACGTGTCAGACTGATACTACTTACACAACGTTAACTAAACCTTAAATTAATTGTCTGCGCGGAAATGATCGATGCAAATCTACTTGGAAGAATTAGGTAAATTTGAAATACGCTCAAATTTTGTAAAATTGTCTTTACATATTTCAACAAAATTTGATCTATTCTAACTTTATAAACTTACGCAAAGTTTACATAGTACACTCTAATAACTGAGAAATAAATGTTGGATAATTTTTGTTTTGTTTTTCGCAGAAAAAGTCAATGTAAATGTGACTGATTGCTTCAATGTAATGATACAATTATTCAAGCAATTATTACATAATATATATATAAGGTTAGAGCATAATGAAATTGAAATGAAAGGTATTTTTGTACGTAATAAGAGACGTTTGTGTGTATTAAAATCTGTCCCTGTAAAATTAAGAACACATTGTATATGCATTTTAAATAATATCAATTGTGATGTTTTATTATACCCTCGAAGTTAAAAGTATAAAGCAAATTTAAAATTCTGGAGGCTATAAAATGTAGGTCGTTGAATTCATCTATCCTGCCTCGGTGGTCAAACTTATTTCCCATTCACCAATGCTAACGATTTAAAAAGTTTTGATAAAATCGGGACAGGTACTCGAACGCCAGCGACTTTCTTAAATATGGTAAATGTAATCAAATACGAAACTCGAAAATATTGGGAAACGCTCTCTACGAAAAAGTCCAATTGTATGAACTTTAATAAGCTCTTTTTTGCACAACAAAAGCAAACAAAATTTCGTTTCGGTAAATGTTAACGGTGTTAAAAGGCATAAACGGTGCGTAAAGGCATTAAGTAAATTTTATGGACAATAATAAAAATCCCTGAAACTATACTTCAGAACATACAAAATTAAATGTTTAATACAGTGGATTCCGGTTAAGCGGGACCGCCGTTTATTTGGGACAGATACTGAAGAACGGAATATAAATACATTACATAATATATGTGTTTATTTACTTATTAACGTTATTTTATTAGTAATTGTTAGCTTTGTTTGCATGCTTAAACACACATTTGTATTCAAGACCGAATATTACATACGTTTTTCAATAAATCCTTTTTGGCTTCATTTTTTACGTTGTTCAGATTTTGCCTGTTGAAATTCGCTTTCCCAATTAACCGGAATCCAATTAGCCCCAATTAACCGAAATCCACTGTATTTTGTATTATATATAATCACATTTGTCGTATGATGAGAGTACACCCATCCCTCCATTTACGCGGTACTTTTTTTTTAACCTCTTGTCCTACGATTTATGTTTTACAGTACAGATTCTGACACCGAATAAAACTTATTTCGGTTTTCTGAAATACCATTATTTTTTTTATTAACCTAAATGTTTTTATAACTTATACCTGTTTTTCTTACCATGCTTTGTTTTTCATACAAGCAGACTCTATTTACGCGATTTTTATCCGCGTAAAAGAAATCAACGCGGAACGGTCATTCCGCGTAAATGGAAGGATGGGTGTATGTGTACCTTTTTAAAAGTGAATCTAACAGGAACCCATATATTTATTGTTGGAATTCACTGATACGATGCATACGCTTCTTACCTAAGGTTTAAGTTGACCTAAGGTTTATTGCACCCCTTGCTGACTTGTGGATTCGAAAAAAGAAAAGTCAGTTCAGTACAAACGCGCAAATACACACCCACGTTCAGGAGCGCCACAAGTCCTTTCAATACAGTATATTCTTTGATAAAGTTAACTTCACTATTAATTAACTCCGGTAACTAGATTAACTATTAACCAGATTACTGATTTCCACCATTCTTATATTTACCATTCAATAACCTTTAAGAAATCACGTGTTTTCTTTTTACAAATATAAAAATACCAACATTTACATTTACTGCTTGTGTTAAAATTAAGAACATATTAGTCTGTGTCTTTGCGTCCTTCAAAAAAGCAATAAATTGATAAAAAGGAATAATTAGTTGTTATTTTGAAATTATTGAAGTTCTTCTTATGAGTTAATACAATGCACATAGATATAATATATGTACATTATTTCAAAAGTCGTATAATAAATATACACATGCATTTCAATATAAAAGATTGTTTCTAACATTCTAACATATTTCAGCTGAATTTACTTAATCACTAAACTTTTCAAGGAATATTTGTTTTAAACTGAACTATAGTACCACAATGCATGCGTAATAGTTAATTCCTTAATTACAAAACTACAGTAATTCTACATATGTATATAGTGGTTCCGTAAACTATTCCATAAACAACTTTCCCACGAAAGCCAAGTAGATCACAGTGAGAAAGAATAATTGTATAATCCTTCCGTGGAAGAAACACACTTGGTATTTCTATTTGAGCCGCGGCAAAGCAAACGAAGTATTTTTTTATCATTAGAATCACAACTTTTCTCTCCTCGCTAGAATAATTATTCTCGTGGCCAACTTGACCCCCAAATATTTTCGCGGTAATTTAACAGGGACGCCCGAATACTGAAAGCCCGTCGTCTTTCTGCAAACGAAATTTTCGTCCTCGTTAGCTATCTCGTCTTCTACAGGGACGGCGAAATTGCAGGAAGAAAAAAACGGCGAAATTGCAGGAAGAAAAAAACTGCGAAATTGAAGCGAATCTAGAAACAGAAAAAGCAAAGGAACGGAAGTTTGGGTAGAAAAGAAGCGGTGTTAATGCCCGTGGTTGTGGCGATGAACTTTCGAGCCTTGTAGATGTTTGCACGATGTTGTGCCGTCTAGATACTGGTTCGAAGGACCACCCAAATGATTGGGACTTGGAAAAACTGATCTATGGTATCGCGTGATGTAAGCTGGTTCCTCCTTAGTTCTCCTTGTTCGTGGTGGTTGAACGACTACTCGACGTCTCAACTCTCTCACGTCGCATCTCGGACGTCCGTGAGAGGGATTTTCGTTGGGACACGCTGATTGGTTAATGGTTAACGATTGCATTTGCCAATCAGCGTGTCTAATATCGTCTTTACCGCCCTTCCAGTGCGCCCTTAGCGCGCTGTCACCTTGGAAGGGTGGGAGACGGTCGCGAGGGGTGGACAAAAATCCCAAAATGTGGAATTCCCAGAGTGCCAAAGAGTCCCAAAAATCTGGAATTTCCTCCGAGTGACTAATCGGCAAGCGGACCGTTACATACAGATGTGCCGTTCGGAAATTCGAGGGACACAAATTACTAAAAATTTGGCAAAGCAATTCTAGTGACCCTCGCAGGATGTAATTAGACCCGTGCAAGCAATAAACGAAAATCCTCAACTCAAAAATAACCGTTCCCGGTCGAGCGTGCCATAAACCGTTTCTACAGAAAACCTAACAAGCGGGTTCCAAAGTTAGTCGATCAAGCTGTCCTGTAAACAAGTGAAAGAAACAGTTCTGTAAATGGTGACTGATAGTAATGATGGTTAAGCAAACAGCGGAGGCTTGTAATGCCGCATTAAGCATTCAACGATCGAGAAACTAATGAACACAGTCATTGAACAGAACGAAATAAGGGACCTGCATAATGAGTTCCGAAGACGAAAGAGAAAAAGGAAACGACGGAACGAAAAATTTTTTTACAGCATGATTCTACGCATCCTAAAGAACAAAAAATGTAATTATCATTTTTCCCGGAAATGATGGGAAAGTTATGAGAAATGCGGTTCAAGGTAAGAGCATGATTATACTTATAACCTAACCTAACCTAACCCTTTCGCGACGCGGAACTAGGCATCAGTACGCCACTAACGGACGGGTCGTCGTGCCATTAGGATACACCATGAGTGTCTCGCATTTTTGGAGCTCCCAGTGCGTCCGTGTAAAATCTTAGAGGATTTCATTGGAACAGCAGAGGACTTAAGGATGTATTGGATAAAGGGAATGTTGTTGAGGCCTTGTTCTGTATTTTAAAATAAATCCAGTAATAAATCTTCACTTTGAGTTGTTGAGGCGACGCGCTTATAATTAGTGAATGCCGGTTATAACCGGCGGTAGCCAATGTGAAGCATTCAGTGGATGCCGGATATAACCGGCGCTAGCCAGTGTGAAGCATTTAGTGGATGCTGGATATAACCGGCGCTAGTCGCGAAAAGGTTAAATGAAACTGACTATTTGGCAAATTGTATTCGAAGAAGTTAAATTTACTTCTAAATACATGTGATTAAACGAAAATTAGATTCAGCTTTTCCGATAGAATGCACAACAAATAAAACGCGAATACTTGCTATAGTTGCTACGCTTATTTATGACAGTTGAAAACATTTCTTATTTCACGCTATTATACAGGGTGAACCACGTAAAGCGTTACAATCTGTTTTCTCAAAAACTATTACAGACGTCGACTTGAAATTTGGACACATTAAATGGTTCAAAAGAGCTATTTTAGAGTACGAGTAGTTGTGGGGATGAATTTCCTAAGGGTGCAAAGGGTGCAACCCTCAATTTTTTAAATTAATTTTTCATTACTTCGAGAACTGTTGTCAAGCCCAACAACTTTTATCTAAAATATTTGTTTTATTCTACATAGTGATGAAGTTACAACGAAGAATAATTTTGTAACACTTTACGAGGTTCACCTTGCATTACCTACTCTTCCAAGTTCAAGTGTTATTCAAAATATTTTACTTCAACTTATTGATACAGGAGAATAGTTTTGAAAAGTAATAAATCTTTAATAAGATAATGATAATGATGTTTCACAAAAGAATCTTTTAGATGCGATCAATAAGGCTACGACAGATTGGCGTATTACGATGATAGATACATTGCAAAGAAATTCCAATCCCATTTCAGTAAGATTCATTGTACAACGATCTACGTATATTCGCTCATGTTTTACTGATACTACGTACTGTCGATAACATGTCTATCAAACAACTTTAAATTGCGAAAAGACACCACTTTGAGAAACTGAACATTTCAAACTTTAGAATTGAAATTGGACGAGTTAGTTTGAATGCAACTGTTCATCAGTATTTTATAGACTTCTCTCTTTTGTGTTTACGGCCAACATTGGACTTAATTTACCAGAGAAGTATCTTTTGTTTATGAAAAAGCGACTTTTCGTTTTTCTTAAAGCAAAATAACATCTGCGTGAGTTTATTTCTAGCAATTTTATTCAACGATTTAAAGGTAAACGTCTAAACATTACTTCCATTCACAAAAAAGTGATAAAATTCAAATCTTTTTCGTTTTTTGTTGTTTTCTTAAAAACTTGGTGTTGGGAAAGATTTCAAATCTTTACCCATTTCCCGTTGAACATCAATAACACGAATTTCTTTTGATTCACGTTGCATAAGCGAGTACTATTCTTCTACGACACATAAATACATATACCGTCTGTAACAGAACAATAACATTCGTTTCTTTTCGTTCGGCACGGTTTAGGCCAGGGGTCACGAAGAGGGGCTATTTTTGAGTTCACGATATTACCTTATTGTTTGATATTTCGTATATTTCTCGCCGGAAGAAATTGGTCTTTCACCAACGGTCCTAGAATTTCATTTCAGTTCGTTCTCAATAGCTCAAGACGTGTCATAAAAATAGAGTATCTTAAAGGTAAATTCGACATCGGTTTGTAACGGTGCACATAACTGTCGGGTCAGAACGTGATGGAAATTCCGTACCGTTGTCTAATTTTCGGCACATTGCGCAACCGATCAGGTATCGCCCCACTCGCTCCAGGAAAAAGCACACTAAGGGTGCACTGGAAGGGTGTTCACGATTACTATTAAACCCGTTGATCGGCAGTTAGAATTTGCTAAGGCCATGTGTTCAGGCTTACGCTGCGTCGACACAGGACAGTACCGTTTTTGAGAAAGTCAAATATTTTCAAAGAATGTGTATTTCCTCATGGACTTGGATCTGACAAGATTGCCAGCCAGATCATCTCAACGGCAACTGATGCATCGTAAGTCCACACGCAGTCAAAAGAGGAACCTAGGATTTATGAGTCGCTTTTCCAAACACGAACCTTTTGTGCAACGTCCTGCAGGGCTTGTTGACCGGACGAAATACTTGGCCTGTAGGCGTTGCGCAATCGGGAAACCGCCCCAATTTTTAATTGGACAATCCCACTTTGCTGCATCTCCCTCCAAGATACGACTTCGAGGGAATTTTCTCGGACGATGGAGGGAGCGTTTTTGACTTCGGTGGAAAGCGTTCCTCCATCGACCAGAACAACTCCAAATCCAACGGAGAGAAGAACTCGAGACCCCGGACTGGACGAAACAGTTCAGATTAAACCAGAACCTTTGTACATTAACGCAGCCTTGCAACCTGTGTTACATTATAAATAAATATGTGCTATTGTTAGTAAAGCTGGACACAAACCGCTGGAATTAACAGAATCTTTAGCTACAACCAAGCAGCGTGTGACAACCTTCAGCCGCGATCGATCAGATTGCAGAAAGAAACCAGTCCTTTGACAAAAATCTTACACCTACCCTCGCAAGTAACACAAAAAGGAAGTCCACGTAGTCTCTTGTCTGCCGCCCCTGCGATAAGAGTTGAAAAAAAGTCCAGAATTTGGGATAACAACGTATCCTAATCGTTCGTAAAACCACTATAGTAAACCTTCATTCAAAACCAGTTGCCTCAATATTAATTTGGCGGGCGACCTATCACGAAAGCATCGTGTACCGTAAAAGTTAACTCAGGCTTTACAACTCCACGGAAGAAACAAATCCACACGGTTCAATTTGTGACGCGCAACTGTGCGATACAATCTCCACGTTGCTTCTGACATGTTTTGTTGCACTCGCGTTCTTTTCACCGTTTTCTATAATGGTCTTTTCTGTATTTTCCTCGCTCAATGAATTCTTTCGTCCGTTCATCTTGAGCGTGAATGCTCCTTGTTCGACTTTTAACTTTTCCTTTTCTTTGTCGTCGAGTTTATACACTACACAACGTTTATACCACAGTCAACCATTTTTCAACTTATAGCTGTACAGTCCACTTTCAATGCACTTCTCCCATCGATTGCAAACTCACAACTTTTATCGCTCTTCTATGTAGCCGTTTAGTATGTTCCTTTTAACAACTTGTAATTTGCCTCTTGCCTTACCTGGTTGCCGTAAAATCCCGTAAGAGCCCCTAAATTTTATAGGATTGTGTACCGGATTCAGTGACGGTGGTTAGTTTGGTAACCGTTTAAAGGCTAGAGATAGCAAATCCGTGGAGATTATAATTATTTATTCTGATGTACAATAGAAAAAGGACGTCAAATAAAACTGATACATTCATTTTCACTACCAGACAAAGACTCTCTCTAAGAGACGCGAATCTTCTTCGACGATGAGAGTGTTTTCGCGATTCTCACACGCCAAATTAATTCTGTATGAGGTAATTGTTACAGATAGACGATGTGAATGTGAACTTGTAACGTGAACTGCTCTAGTCGACAGACATAGGCGATGTGAATTTTAACTATTGAATGTTTGACAGACATAGGTGACGCGTTTGACTCTCTTACAATTTACGTTAAACTGTGTGGTGTGGTTTCCGTCTTGGGCTGTCCTCCATGACACACGGGCGGTGTGCTCACCCTGGATATCCCCAGTTGGCAAATTATTAATTTGTTGGTGTGTGAAATTTCTTTGAAAAATCGTGTTTCACATATTTTCCAGATAAAATGATTATATTTGGACACGTACTCTTCGTTTACGTAACTAGTTTTTAAGCGTCTCTTACACGCTAACTTAATGTTGTGTGATGTATTAGGTATATGTAGTTTAGAAGTGTTTTGTTTAGAACTGTCGTGTCGCAACCGTAAAACGTGATGAAGACTCGGTCTGGCGGATCATGATTGCAAAATTCGTTAGTCACGTTTGGCCGTTAGACCAAAGTGCGGAAGCTCATACCGCAAATATCGTAAATCGAGGAATCGGTGGATCGAACGTGCGAATTAGTTCTATAATCGCCTTGCCTCGAGACCTAAACACCCCATGCGTTAGTCCCAATCGAGGGAAGGCCTTCGGGTCGTAAAACGTACCGTTTTCCGACGTCTGCATTTTTTAATGACAAAATCCTTCTCTCAGAAGAAACCGTACCGGAACACACCCACAAAAACCATTGTAACAACGTGTAACGCATCAACACTCGAATAAAACACGAAGAATTAAAGTTGCCGCCCAGAAAAGAAGGAGAAGATACTGAGTACATAGAAATTTGAAATTAGTTAGTTTATTTTTCTCGTTATCCATCCTGTTCGTCACCAACGCGTTATCAGCACTGAACGCCTAGTTGTCAAAGTGCGAACAGGATACAAACGGCATGCGATCGTCGCATGAGCAGCAACACATTCAGGTTGCTATAAAAACGATAAGGAGGAGTGTTGTCGTTAAGTGGACTCATGGCTATTAAAATGCATATAAATAATGTGAATATGTCGATGATTAACATGCCTGATGACGACCTTTTAGGCCTGGTGCAGACGAACGGTTTACGACAGCGTCATCTGCGTTTTAGAAAAGCACTGATTTATATGAAGCAGTTTACACGGGACGCAAAGACAAGCTTCATATAAATCAATGCTTTTCTAAAACGCAGCGTCAATCTGCCGCGGCGGTGACGTTGCCGCAAACCGCTCATCTGCAGTGGGCTTTATAGTACAACGCGATAGTACGATTCTCATATGTTAACTAGACTTGCACGATTAATTTCACAAAGTCAGCGTCTACGTTCCATCCTCACGATCAAGCGTAACTGAGATTTATGACCCCGCAAAATTCTAATTACGAATTGTGGCATACGGGAAGCAACAAGAAGAGTTGTTTATTGCGCGTGTTTTTATCTATTTATGTCGAACTGCGAAAAATAGGCGGTGAAACGACGAACGAATCAGTGGGAATCTCAGAACCCTAGCTAGTCCTTCTAGGACGTCGAACATAGTTGGCAAAATGATGGTGCAAGTCAACGGAGTGATTAGGCCCAAGGGTGAGCAGACAAATTGTTCATGTTCCGTGTAATTGGTTCACAACACATCTATCGGTATTAAGAGGACAAAAGCAAAGCTCTAGCAGTTCATATGGCATGCAGAGATACGGATTTTCCACATCGACTATAGCATAACAATTTTAATTAAAATGTTCTCAAAAGGATAGCTTTGCTAAGCGTCCATGCCATAAACCCAATCGCCTTAACAGAAAGCTTTGGTGATAAAAATTGTCTTTGACAAGCTTCTCTGGAATAATAAGATTTTCCTGTCGGGAAATATGTTACATAATTTTTACTCTGATTAACAATTTTATCACGTTTTGTATTTACTCTCGAATCTGCAGATTTTCTTCCTCTGTCTACTGGAACAGTGATCCCTATTGTTTTATAAGAAGCTTAATCTTTCTACTCTAGCTTTTTCAATTCCGCGCAGGCCAGGAAAGCAAGCTTTACGCTATATTCTTTGCCATCTAGAATAATACAGCACACTAAGTTAACACCTCGTCATTTCATTATCAAGTCAGGACATCATTTTTATGTTTACAATTATCTTATAAGGCAGGATAACTAAAAGTCTTGTCTCTACGCTCATAGCCAATCTGCCCTCTTCTTTTCTTCATTATTATTTGCTCCGTTTGATGGGCATGGATGCCCCGATCCCACAAATCTAAGATTTACATTCAGACATAAGTTTCCCTTTCTTCGAATCATATGTTCGTTTCACCACTGTTAAGGTTGTTACCTCGTGTTTTGTTTTCAAGTCTTTTCATTTCGTTTTCATTCTTTACTATTTTCAATTTCTTCAGCTTAACTGTTATTGTCATTACCAGCAATAATAAAATTTGGATAAACATTCGAATCATCACTTAAACTAATCTTATTTAACATACTGCACAGTAGACTCCTCAATTCACAAACACAATAACAGTTATGTCATTTCCTAGTGTAAATGACAATGAGAATGAAAAACAGACAAATCCGGTTTATACATAAATAAAATACCTATTCTTGTAAATTTGTTCTTTAGCTGGGGTTACTATTCTCACGTCTTCAATTGGATAGAATTCTTGAAATTTTGACATTCGTTTACTCGCCTGAATGATATATTAAAAAATGGCAATTTGTTTAATGAAAACTTTACTTCTACAAGATATCGTGGCCCGTTTTAGACAATAATTATAAAAATGTAATATAAATAAAATTATTATTTGCTAAAAAGTGTACATTAGATTGTCATTTTATAATCAAATGTAAGATACCAGTGCACATGCTCCTTATTTTTGTTTTAAATTGCAATTGATAATACTAAATTATTGCTATAATGTAAAATTTCAACACCTTCGTAGTAGGAAACTACCAAGAATCGTCCAACACCGAGAAAGAAACGAATTCAACCAGGGAATTAGCCCGTGAATGTTCACAACGATTCTAAAGCAGTGCACGGTCTCTATCAACAATCAAATGCATCGTTGCGCTAATACGAACCATTTCCAGCCAGGAAGCTAAATCGCACAAGGAACCAACATAATTAATTCTCTCCCTCCCAAGGCGAGGCCGTATATCATCCGTAGAACAAGTGGCATATATCTCAAAAGTTTAATCCATCTTGGATGTATGACTCCGCCGGTTTAGGAGACGTCACACCGGCGCAGGCAAAACCAGAAACCGGCAGCCGCACAATTGGAGTGCGATGCTCAGTTGATTAAACGCAGCCTGAACTGTTGATGCATAACACGGAAAGCCAGGAAACAGCCAAGCCAAGACATTTCCTACCCGTCGGACCCCGTTTCGTCCTGAACACCAACCTTTCCTATCCCTTATAGTCATCCGCCGGTTGTTCTGACGTTATCTTTTACTCACTATAATTTCGCGGTTTCCTTCATTCCAGCAATTAACAAGCGAATAACTAACGTCTGCTCGACACTGATACCGCCACAACTGATTTTTCTGGATAAAACATTCTGGACAAACGTTCAAGTAAATATAAACGCAAGCTGTTCCAGGGAAATGTGCTCTCCGAAAACAATGATCAAATTTATCTTTCAACGGTTTGATAGGGTATAAGATTAGCTGTTCCAGGTGAAAACTAAGCTTAAGTAAACCACTTACAGTGAACTGATGCTACATACGAAACTGTTTTCTTAGTGCCAGATTACAGAAGAGATTCAACACCTTTAAGCAATTTCTATAAGTTTGATACATGATTAACTCCACTTTTTGATGTTTCGCGCTTAATTTTTCGTAAATAAAACAAATTTAATAAATTTTTTTTATGGAGTTAGTCACTTTGGCTTCTGAGTGGCTCATTAACAAATTAGGGTAAAGAGTAAGTTGTAAAATCTAAATTCCAGCTCGTTAATTATGTAGAAAATTACACGTGTATTTATGTAAATTATACGAAAACGTGTAACTAAGAAAGAATTAATCGAAAGTCAAGGAAAGAGAGTATATACCAAGCCAGTAAAAGATCGTATAGGCAAAACAATATATCACGATTGTATATTCACAATCGAACTATATATTGTAGTGCGGCAGAAATGATGCCTTTGTTAATGCCCGTGGTTGTGGCGATGAACTTTCGAGCTTTGTGGATGTTTGCACGATGTTGTGCCGTCTAGATACTGGTTCGAAGGACCACCCAAATGATTGGGACTTGTAAAAACTGATCTATGGTATCGCGTGATGTGAGCTGGTTCCTCCTTGGTTCTCCTTGTTCGTGGTGGTTGAACGTCTACTCGACGACTCCACTCTCCAACGTCGCGTCTCGGACGTCCGTGAGAGGGATTTTCGTTGGGACACGCTGACTGGTTAATGGTTAACGATTGCATTTGCCAATCAGCGTGTCTAATATCGTCTTTACCGCCCTTCCAGTGCACCCTTAGCGCGCTGTCACCTTGGAAGGGTGGGAGACGGTCGCGAGGGGTAGGCGGAAAGTCCCAAAAATCTGGAATTTCCTCCGGGTGACTAATCGGCAAGCGGACCGTTACATACAGATGTGCCGTTCGGAAATTCGTGGTTTATGGTATGTTCGTAGGCTATTGAGCGCGAGGGACACAAATTACTAAAAATCTTGCAAAGCAATTCTAGTGAACCTCGCAGGATGTAATTAGACTCGTGCAAGCAATAAACGAAAATCCTGAACTCAAAAATAACCGTTCCCGGTCGATCGTGCCATAAACCGTTTCTACAGAAAACCTAACAGCCTTAGTATTTAAATTATTTAAATTGAAATATCGCCTAAAGTAGTAACTTTTCGACATACATAGATCAATACTTTTTTATAAAGAAGGTCTAGCTAACTAACAACACCAGAATATGCCCCAGTCCATACCATTTAAGTCTCGTATGAAACATTTTTCGCTACGAGCAACAATACAATCGCTACGACACCTTGTATACTCTGACTAAATTAGTCTATAGTTTAATATCGTCTTCCAATATAGATATTTTTCTAAATATTTTCAAGTTATCAGTAAATACCAAAAATATGCTGCATATAAGAACATTACATATTTCATTTATAAAGATGTTAAAAAGAAATGGTCCCAGGTGAGATCCCTGAGGAACATCGAATGAGACTTGAATAAGATTAGATAAACATTTATATACACGAATAATTTGATAACGATCAGATAAGTAGCTTTTAAATCATGTTAAATAATTTCCTTTAACACCTATTAACAAGAGTTTAGACAAAAGTTTATTAGAGTACCGACATGTGCAGTGAAGATAATCTGACTTGATACATAATTGCAAAATACCGACATATTAAAACTTGATCTACCTATTATGAATCCATGGTGCTGATCGCATGTAACATTTCAAAATAATCGTTTAAGCTTCTTAGTTAAAATATTTTCAAACAATTTAGGTATAATACTGCTAATGAGTATAGGTCTGTAGTTACTATCTTCGGATGCATTTCTAGATTTGAAAATTTTAGTTTTTCGTACCTAAGGAAGCTCGTTACCCTTTAACCATTTGAACTCCAAATTTCTTTTTAAATTTTCTTTTCAATAATTCCCTATTATTTTAAGAATTTTTATTTGAAATGCACTTCAAAAGACATTCAGTTGATAGGAACTAATTTAAACAATTTTTTTTACTAATTATATTGAAAATAGCGTTAAGGGTCATATATATGTGTATTGCTCATCCAGGTAAAAAAAATATTGCAAAATATAATACATATTTAAACTGGCAATTTAAAAGTTACTTCATTCATATCTGTGAATAAAACTGATGTCGAGTCACACTCGACAAAGGAGACCAAAGATTTAAGAAGGTACTTACATTCGTAAAGATATGTTTCGAAAGGTAATGATAGGCAGTTTTAACAGATAAATGAAATAGGAAAATATCTTCAATTTTTCTATGAGTCCCATGTATACTAGCGTGCAAGCATGTAGCATATTGCGGCAAGAGTTCGAAAACAAGCGAAGTATTGTTCGATCCAACCGACCTACTGAAAAATCACAGCTTCGAAGATGAGTTTTCACAATACGAGCCGTTACGCATTGTCCACCTGGTCGCCGACAACTGGTCGACAGTGCGTAACGGCTCTACATACAACAGCAATCCTTCAAAGCCTGATACTTCCCGGTATAGTAATGTAAATACAGTAATGTCTCTTCAATTGGCCACTAGTTTGGATTCTACAATTGACCACATAGATGGTCCTACGCCTAGGTCTGCGTCATTGCTGCGCCTATGTTATCTCGCTCGCAGTCAATCGAGTCTGTAACGCTACACCACTCGACTTCTTTTACGAGATTTCACGGCTGGACAATTCATAATAGAATAATATAACTTTTTTAATTTTACTTTTTTTTATCTCAAAATTTTTTTTAACACGTTGCTGAGATTTTTCTGATGAAAATGATCTAAGAAAAATTTTGGGATAAAAAAACGTTAAATTAAAAAAGTTGGTGTTTAAATCGCTTGGTTGCATCGACTCACGTTTCATCCTTATCTTTTATTCGCTGTAACAAAGGCGGGCGCGAGGCTCGAAAATGTAGCCCCTGACTCTACAATAGGCCTGGATAGGTTCCTTGCTGGTGGCCAATTGGAGAGACATTACTGTACTTCTTTTTTCTCCCGTCTCGCCTTTGTTTATCATCGTACATAAAAGGGCTTTAATATTAAATATTATTTAAATAGGGACACCAGGGTAGTCACGTTCTGTCAAACTGGCGCGTAAAATAATTTCGACTTTATGGTGTACCGTACAAAATAGGTCAGCGAAGAATACTTTCCTCTGCGGTATTAAAACGTGCTAGAACACTAATAATAAATCGGAGTTACACCGTTTATGTCCATGGACAAATTATACTTCAATTTTACTTTAATTTTTCTATCAAGCGACAAACTTGTAGATACGAGTGACAAGAGATGTCGAATGACAGCCCCAATTTGCAGATAAAAGTGGATATCAAGAAGAAAGTATTATGCAAATGATCACATGCTAATTCAAGTATCATGTAGTATTTAGAAATTGAAGTTACCAGTTGTATGGTCATTTTCAAATAAAAATAAAATACGATTTGTATTGTAACAATTTAAAAAATAATTACGTTAAATAGACTTGAACAGAGGAGACGTATTTATTACCGTATCATTATTTTCACGCGAAACCTTTTACGATCGCAATATAATTAACTATTAATATACAATTGTATTTAATACTTTGCTTAACCTTTTATCACTCCACAAATGAAACTCAATACTGTAACTTTACTACTTTTGTTTACTTTCTCATTTTAATATTATATTACTCATTTTTAAAAAAAATATTTTCTTTTCAAAGTATTGTAAGGATTATTCGAAGGCAAATTCCACGGAAGTGGTTTCGAGATACGGGATTGATTTTAGTAACAATGTTTATGAACTAAATGTACTCGCTGGCTAATTTATAATGTTACTCACAATGCTGCTCTCACGTTCGGTTCGATTCTTACAATGGACTGCTCTCTCGCGCGCGTCTCTTCACACTCTTATTCTCTCTCTCTCTCTCTCTCTCTCTCTCTCTCTCTCTCTCTCTCTGTTTCTTTCTGTCTCTCTTTCTACTTCTTTCACTCCATGCAGACGTTTTCAGACATTCAGTCACGTCCATCCAAATCCTTGGGTGGCCACGCACCCTTCGTTTACACCGTAATCTCAAGCACTCTGTCCCAAACACTCCGTTTTTGCACCTGTATTCCCTCCAGTTCAAGCACTCTTCGTTCACGCATCTATCCCTCCAGACTAAACAAAA
This sequence comes from Habropoda laboriosa, assembly GCF_001263275.1. NCBI lineage: Eukaryota > Metazoa > Arthropoda > Insecta > Hymenoptera > Apidae > Habropoda > Habropoda laboriosa. The sequence continues at coordinate 283,586 of NW_017100444.1, read as the reverse complement.
TCCTGTCACTCCTACAGTATCATTGTGACAGCATTTTCTATCGTATCAGTGATTCGAATAGCTGAACGTTTTGTGTAGAAATTATTCGCATAAATATTGAGATATAATTAGGTTTAAATGAATACTTGCATTTTTGTATCATTGAAACTTTACACATTAAAAAGAATACATACACTTTATAACTGAGTTGTTCACAGGCTAAAGTGGTTAACTTCATTTTTTGAATTTTACAAAACTTTAGTACCAAAGCACTTGTTAAAATATCATTTCTTAATAATTATGCTGTATAAAGTACCAATTAAATTTTTGACACTTCTCCTGATTGTAAAATTAATAACATGTTAGAAACTGAAATATCCACATCTTCAAAAATAGCAGATGTTTACTCCGTGTCGGACACTTGGGATAGTCCGCTATCCTAACCATTGCAGATATCACTTTGCAATTAATTATACAATTTCATCTGCATCGTCGTAACCAACTAGAATATCGAAAATACGGTAAGCATGTATACATAACCACACAATTCCTAACTAAACAATACCATAATTCTTATAAACTCTTATGGCAAAATTTCGATAAATTTGACAAACACGATTAGATAATTATCATTTCCACTCACGTGTCAGATGTAACGTCGCGCAGTAACGAGATGTCATCGACGCCGTAGGTAAAACAGAATTGACACATAATCAGACGACACATGACAAACGAAATCTTCGTTAAACCGAATAGCAAATCAACAAAGAAGCTTTAAGTACAATTTTCGTTCGCTTTGGAAAGGCGAACGTTGCAACTGTGTGATCACTTTATTTACAAAATTTATCCTACGTTTTACTTATTGTGACACGAAGCACTTTTCTTTAATATTTTCTGATTCACTTTTTTGATTTCAAAGTGTTGTGCCGTCACGCGACTGATCGGCTTGGCACTTTGAAGTGCCGCCTCGGTGACGCGTGCGATCCGAGACTTTTGGACGAACGGCCGGGCGTGCGTTACCGCTGCGTATAAAGACGGCGGACGAGCCGTCGTCTGGGCATAGTATTACATCGCCTGTCGTAGCCGAATATTCGTATCGTTAACACAAAGCATTCGTTATGCAGTACGTAGGAATATTTTTGTATTTTGTTGTAATCACTTTTTCTACAAGATAATTCTTACGACGCAAAAGCAAAAATATACATATTGATAATTGAATGGAATTTCACGATTACTTAATTCAATGCTACTAATAATATTTAAGACAAACGTTCCTTCAAAGTCTGGTAATATAATCTCAACATAAAGAACGTAATACTTCAAATATTAGTTGTTCTCTCTACGTAATAAGAATAACAATCTATACTAATATTTTTGATCCCTCGTATATTTTAACAAGAAATTTTTGTAATCAAGAGAATCAACTATCTCGTTCAAAGGCAACAACTAATAAATCCTTCACGGTGTACTTGAATACGCGTAATAACTTTGTCGACTAACGAGGCTGACTTTTCTGCTCTCCGGGGTCGTGAAGTGGCTGGATTTACCAGAAGTGAGATGCCTTCCCTTGTAGCTGATAAACCTAAAAACAGCTAATCGCCTTCGAAAGCCTCGCCCCTCAAAACCCCCCCCCCCCCCCCCCCCAGCCATAAAAATATCCAATATGCATTTTACGAGAAAAAGAAGCTGCTAGTGGATGCTACCAGCCATGGATAGTCTTCCGTTGTTCTTGATGCGTTCTGCTTTCAAGGCTGAAGTCGGGCCGACATAAAAGTCTTGATTAAAATTTTAACCGACTACCTGCAAACTATCTGCCACCACCCTCTCTGGCTTTCGTCTGTTAAGTTCAAATATTTTTGCGTAATGGTAGGTATAAAAGTAACGAATATACATAAAAATGCTGGCAGTGGGTGTATTTTTTTCGTGAATGTAGAAAGCAACGTAATTAAAATAATTGACAAGCATGCCCTGTCTTGAACGATCTTTTGCATTGATTCGTGTTTAAGATAGCGTTAATTTCAGAGCATCGTGGGATCGGAGTCTCTATAAAAACAACAAAGGTGAAAAATACCGAGGCATGTTGGGGGAGTACGTAGAGCCCTGGCATGCCAGCCGGAGGTCTCTCGCGGATTCGATTCTCACTGGGTCCTTTAAATTTTTCCTCGGCACCAGCATTGATTTTAAATTGTTGATGTCAGTTGCTGGTATCTAAATTGACAGCAAATGTTTTTTGAATATGGCTAAAATTATTGTTTTGATTCATAAAACAAGTATTTGGAACAATGTAATAAAAGAAAAAAGGGAAAATAACGTTATTTAGATTAAAATGTGGTTAAAATTGAATGATTCACAAAATGAAAAAATTTGTTCAATTTTTACCTGTTGAAAAAAGTGTAACGAAAACATATATGCGAATACTGAGCAAAAAAATATCGTGCAACAAAACGATATTACAATAAGTAAACACATTAGATTTATAAATATCCTTGGACAACGGTAATGATATACACTGTGTCTCACGAACTCTGTCCACTTAAATATCTTGGTTATTTCAAACAATACGAGAAAATGTTACTTACAGAAGTTGTAGGGTTTAAGAAACTACAAAATATGGTATAAATGGTATTCTAGCAGGTGGAGACGTAGAGTAGATGTAGCGGTCACCTTTGTTTCTTTAAATGGAATGTCCAAATTTTTGTGCTCGATTTCGCTAGATTGGCGTATTCTGAGTATAAAAGTACTAAGGTGCTGAGATATTTGACATTTTTCACGCAGCATGTTCGGTCAATTTCTCGTAGCCAGTGAGGATTTTCCACTGACCAATAATGCGTGTTATGTAAATTAACACGCCCCCAGTGCTGGTAAAAGTAGCCTCATCAGTAAATAGTATTAAAGAGAAAAAATTTGGATTGATTTGAGCGCATCCTCGAATACGTTCCATAATGAACCCGACTAGAATTTCAGTTAGGCATGCCGAAAGATGAATGTGGGCCTAATGCGGAAACGATTAAGCACACCTAAATGCTGAAAGCCTAATCGTTACCGCATTAGGTCCTAATTCGGAAGGAATGATGCATGCCTAAGTTGGGCACTCCTAACAGTTGCCATACGTGGCCCAAATGGGGTGGCCGAGCGCACGCTTAGGCTGGGCATTCCTAACAGTTGCCATACGTGGCCCAAATGGGAGTGGCCGAGCGCACGCTTAGGTTGGGCATTCCTAACAGTTGCCATACGTGGCCCAAATGGGAGTGGCCGAGCGCACGCCTAAGGTAGGCATTCCTAACAGTTGCGATACGTGGCTGAAACGGGGATGGCCGAGCGCACACCTAAATTAGGTGGAGTGGGACTCTCGAACTTATATGTAGGAATATTTACAGACATCTCAGTGTCGGACGTACGCTTGCGTGAAAACTTTCAACAAGATAAAAGTTTTTACAATTTAATCCATACAGTGTCTTGAAGAGGTATTCCTCATGAGATTTCATTAATGTCTCTCAATGACAGCCTAATAAAGCTACTCTAATATGGGTCTAATGCGGTTGGCCTCATTGGATAGTCATTGGGAAAGCCTAATGCGTCCCTAACGTGTCTTTCCCAATTTGGCAGTCGTGAATATTCTGCGTTACATACCGCATGCGGGCCTGATGGGGCTGCCCCATTGGGGTCTAACAGGCAAATTAGGCTAGCCTAATGCGGACTAAAGTAATAGAATGAGAAAAGTCAAATATCTCAGCAACGGTAAGTTTTAAGACAAATGCACCTTAGTACTTTTATACTCAGAATATGCCAATCTATCGAAGTCGAGCATAAAAAATTGGACATTCCATTTAGAAAAACAAAGGTGACCGCTATATCTTCTCTACGCCTCCACTTGCAAGAATACCATTTGTACCATATTATGTAGTTTCTTGAACCTTACAACTTCTGTAAGTAACATTTTCTCGTATTGTTTGAAATAACCAAGATATTTAAGTGGACAGAGTTCGTGAGACACTGTATGTAAATCACATTATCTGTTATATGAACATAAAGAACAGTTCTGTATAATAGAAGGTAGGTACACTAAAAATGTGGAATACTTGAAACAAATATTACATCTTGTTTCATGGTACATTTATTGTACTATTTTAATTGAATCTAGTAAACAGTTCAATTTACTTATCTTTAATTGGAATTAAAACGACATAGATTTTTAAGTTCAATCTAACAGAAATTTCAAAATGTGACAACAAATCAAAGCATTAGGAACTTCTCTATATTCTCTATATTAGTTGAAGATAAAATGCTTTTACAGACCAATTCTTTCATACAAGCCTCCCATAAACTAGGAATAATCTTGCTGTGAACTTAACTGTGTAACAAAACAAACAGAAAAGCAATGCTGATAAATTGTAGACGAGCAAACGTCCACAATAATCAAGAGAGAGAAAAAATGATTGGTACATTGGATATAGTCAAATTCTTGCCATCGGTCTTGTAGAAAATTGAGGTGGCATGACAGGACTGGGTATCGCGTGAAACGAAAAGGCAAAGGGGGACCACCGCGCGTATGTGCGGAGCAGAAAGGGTCTCTTTAATGAATCCAAAGTAGCTACTGTTTCGTTTCATCTTGACGGCTACGTCACTCGCGAAATGTCCTAATCTGCAAAATGTCCTAAAGTGCTGATGCGGAAGGCCGTATAAATTCTATGAGGCATGAACGCCCCCCTCCTTCTCTCTTAAAAGCTTAGCCGTCAGAAAGTAACGATCCGCTGTACGTATGTGTGCGTCTGGAATTGAAAGAGAAGAAGGGAAGCAGAGTGAGAGAGAGAGAGAGAGAGAGAAGGGTGGAAGGAATCAAAAGAAACGTTGAAGGTAATGAAATTTGTACGAAAGGGACGTTCCGAAAGACGCTTATGTATATTTAACACGTTCTGTGCCGCGTATACCAATGGTGGTACATGATATTTTTTAGAAGCAGAACTTCTGGTAGGCGAAAACGAATACTCTTGGACTCAAGGCTTAAGCAAACCACGCACAAAAGCAAATTAAAGTGACAAGAATTTAATCCTATTGACATTGTGTTATAATTAAATATATTAATGTGGCTTTTTAACTTCGTTTCGAACTTTTGCCAAAGCATATATTGTTCCTACGACACAGAAAGTGTTAAGCAGAGGAAAAAGAAAGAAATACTAAAAGAAAAGAAAATGAAATTTAGTAGAACGAAGTTGGACGGGATTTTTTATTGAAAAAGTACGAGAAACGCGTGAATATAAGAATGAGGGTAGCAAAGCACTGTGTTGGGTTTTTAACTGTGCTGAATTTAAGAGTGCCGTCTTGTGTTTAAGGCTTAAAGCTCTCTTTTGTACGGTGAGGCTAAATCGTCTTGAAATGCTTCTCCTACGAACCCTACATGAACGGGAACAGGACAGAAGAGTAAAGAGGTTCTACGCTTGCGGTAATTAAATAACGATAAACTTAAATTCTCGTTGTGTTAAGAGATGAGACACATGAGACACAGAAACTTGAACCAATTACTTATCAATAAAGGTCATATCACGAACAAGAAACTGTTACGCTTTTAGTATTCGGTCATCCCACAAGTTCATGCTAAAAGCGAGAAATATTTTAATAAAAATCCAAAGAAATTTTATAGCGATGATATAATGGTCTTACCAAAAAAATATGAGAAAGTTGTGGAACGAGAAGGTGCCTAGTTTTTTCTTTCATGTATAATAATTTGAAACTTTGCAGAAAATATTGATCTAAATGATAAAATTCGACACGAACTTATAGAATGATCTAATATTACACATATACAGGACGTCTCGTTATAATCTTTCCACGCGATTATCTTCTGATCTATTCGTTATTCGAAAAAGATGTGTGAAGTAGAACTTACTATGTTTCGAGGGAGACATTGTATGGTGAGTACAATTTTGTTCTAGGCGGAGGTCCCCTCGAGATTTCAAGGTAACCTTCGCTTCTTTAAATGGAACAGTGTCTCTTTTTTCTTAAACATATATTCCGAGATGAGTTCACTGACCTATGATATACGGATCTTTCAAGGATACTGAAGGTCCTTTACGATCGTTCAAAGTCTACCTTCGCTAAACGGCCAAAAAATGTTCCTTATCTTCTATATTAGAAAGGACGACCTTAGGCATCAATGCATCGATTGATTTTGTCTTTGTATGATAGTTCTATCTCCTCGAAACTTACCTGAAAATTTCTCTCCTGGTGCTCGTGAATCTATGAATATTTTCCGTGTTCATCAAAAGAATTGGTAAATTTTATCTTTTAGAAATCTCCGCAAAAAGAAGTCTAGAGACGACAGATCCAGATGCCTAGGTGGGAAGGATATCTTACTTCTTTTTCCTCATTTTGTTGAACGTTTCTCGAACCCTGCACTCATTATGAGCAAGATCCCTATCGTGTTGGAATCATATCCGTATTCTGGTGGCAAGTGAAGCTTTGCAAAGAAAAGTGCTGATAAATCGCGTTATGTTCATGATTGAGTCGACAAATTACGAGATTCAACAATAAGCTATCGAGAATAATTTATTAAAAAATTTCATTTTGAAAATTAGTCAAAGTAACCACCTTAAGAGTGTACACTAGGATGGTTCTTATTTTTCGACTTTCAATTTTTATTGCCGCATCTGCTAACATTATGACACTGCAAAGAAAAGATGAAATCTGAAAAACTTCAGAGTCATTGGACAAAGGGAACCTGTGCCGCATCTGAGTTAAAGATTTGAAATTTTAACGTTTTCACGTTAACTCGGGACATATTCGTGACTCTTTAATTTTAAAAGTATTAACGAATATTTTTTAATAAATGTACGACTTTGCACCTGCATAATAAAAGCATTTGCGTTAAACTTAGTATACAATGCAACGTCTGTGTCACATTACGTGGCTATGGGAGTCAGAGAGTGTCATAATTCTAGGAGGTGCGGCAATAAAAAATTCGAAAAAAAAATTTGAACCCCTACAGCTAACGACCACCCTAGTGTACACACGCATCGATCGTAATACTTCTGATATTCACTTTCCGGTACCTGTTTTAATACTCGCGTTATATTACTTTGAATTTCATAAATTGACTGAAAATGTGTTCCTTTCATAACTCCTTTACTCGAGGAAATACGTAAAAGTTGCAAAGAGATAAATCATGCGAATGCGGAGAGAGTTCCAACGTCGTGAGCGATTTTTAATTTAAAAACTGTTTCAACAGAATGATTGAATGCGCAGGAACATTGACATAAAACACAGACACGGAACTCAAGTACGTCTGTGTGTAAACTAACTTCCCCAATGATCAAAACGATTAACAATGCTTATCTTTCACATGCAGGTAGGAGGACTACATAGCAGGGTAGTGTAAATATTGCTACTTTGACGAAGGCAAAATTATTCTTGAAGATTTATTGTCACCCCGTATGCTCCGGTAAAGACAGTCTTATGGTCGTTCAACGAAGATAGACTTTGAACGATTATAAATCGCCTTGAGTAACTTTAAAAGACCCGTGTATCATAGGTCGATGCACTCATATCGAAATAGGCTATACGTCTAAGTAAGAGAAAAATATTATTCCAAAGTAAAGGTCATCTTGAAATCTCGGTGACGTTTCCATCTAGAACAAAATTGTACGCGTCATAAGATGTCCCCGTAGAAATAGTAAGTTTTACTGGATACATCTTTTCGAGTAACCAATAATCCGTGAAATAATCCCATGGAAATATATTATAATATGACACCCTACATATTTCACTGTAACATAATTTCATTTTTCTTTTGTCTCCGTTAAGTTTTATTAATTTGAAAACTTATTGCTTAATTTTCTACTGCAAAGACTATTACACTTGCTATAC
>NW_017100444.1:269324-273583 GCF_001263275.1 Habropoda laboriosa | reverse complement strand
CCACACTTTCAACAGAGCCATTGAAATTTTAAAATGTCAAATATTATTACAAATGTTGATAATAAATGTCATTAAAAATTACAGAAACTTTAAATAGTTAGACTGTTTGATTATAACTCACTATTGAAACCCATAAATATTGTTACACTAACAGTAAGATCAATTGCACTAATTACTTGCTACAAATATTAAATATACAATTGTATAAAATTAATAATATATATTGAACTCAAACACTTACCAATTTATTTATTAATGCAATAGTTGACCAACACCATTACCAAATCTTTTATTTGCAACTTACCTGAAACAAAAAAGAAACAAATAATAAGTAAAACTCAATAGTACATTTAATAAAACTTAATAATCATTGTTAATGGATAATATATATTAAATCATTAATTCTAATTACTCCAGCTTGATGTAAAATAAATTGCAATTACTAAATAAAGATACAATATTACTGTGTACATCACAAATATGTTTAATACAATCAATATTTAAACAATATGCATTTAAAGGTTTCTCTCAGTTTTCTACGGAATCGTTAATTTACACGGTATTTTTTCCAATTAGCTAATTTAAAAGAAAAAACGAAGGAATTTCATCAAGAACGTATCGTATGAAAATGGCGCACTAAAGTACATAGGTAACGTATTTTCAGAAATCCTTCGTATTTACACCCTCGTGACTTCCTAAATTTACGAATTCAGTTACGCTTCGAACCATTTGTTTCCAGCATGCATTTGCAAGTTGAAGTCGAAAAATCATGAAATTCTTTCATTCCCGAATCTTATCCGTGTACAGCAGTGCTTGAATGTCACGTTTTATCACGCCTGTATGTCAGGAAATATCACTTGGAGACTTGGTACGCGCAAATAGCAACGGCACTTCACGATATTTAAGTCCGTCTTCTGTTTTATAACACAGAATCTTCGATCTTGTGCCGGCCAAAACATTCGCACAACTCATTTCGTCCCGCTAATACAGTAAACCTTTCTTTCAACCTCGTAAACCCTGACGCTACGTTATTTCATGTGGTGCTAAAGCGATCCGGAAACTTCCGGAAACGGCTGATTCTCCAGAGCCTGTACAAAAGAAACAGGAAACAAACGGCTTTCATCGTACTTGAGACTGAACGTCTGCCGTTTTGTATACTACTCTCGCGAGATGCGAGTTATCATAACTTTATACACTGCTGTCTTGAATGTACAACGACGTTCATGTATGTTTTCTGAAATAAGTACAACATTAACACTGCAACTGCGAAATGGACCAGCTGAGTTGCAAATCCGAAGACTTGATATCATAAGTTTTCTAGCCAAATGAACGAAAGTAAAAGAATATTTGCACAATATTTTTTTATTTATTATAAGGGAAATGTTAACGGTGATATTTTTGACTAATTATGTATTAGATGTTTCCATAATAAATATCAAATTAAATATAGATTCTTATATACAGGGTGAACCGCCTAACATGATCGCTTTAGATTATTCTGTTATTAGTGGACCGGTCGAAATATTTTTTGTGTCGCATTGTTCGGTACCGGACGTGACAATGGACGCCTCCCCAATAAGCCTAAACCGTTATCCTTTCGGCTCTATGACACGTACGATCAGTCCAAGCTATTTTTGAGTGCCTCCCTTTTTTCTAATCGCTTTATTAACATCTTTCTGGAGGACGAGGCCCAGAAGGTGTTTATGGTTATTGAACCTTTACGTTTCGCTCGCCACACGCCCTTCTGGTGCCCATCCGTTTCCCTCAGTAGCTAATGACTTGTCGTAAAGCCACACTCGCAACACGAAAATTCAAAATCCCGTTAGGACCAATTGCCACGTGGGTCCGAGTCCCCGGTCGCGATCATGCCCCACTCCATCATCTCGGAAATTCCGAAGTGGGCGGAATGCTCGTGGCTCGGGGAGGACGACCCTTAAGGATCGAACGTCAAGGATTGGTCCCACGACAACACACCCCAACCACTCTTTTCTGTATAAAGGCAACATTTTTGTTTACGAAAGCAATCACACCATCGCAGACAAACACTGACACATACCTAGACCACATTGAACCAGTTAATATTTGTTATTAAATATATTAATAAAACCAATAGTGCATTCAATTAAGAACCCCTTTGCCTCATTAGTTTGAGACAAAGAACATTCGTGTAAACATTATCGCGTCCAGTGCTTCGTGATTTACTAAATTCTTTAGAATTGTAAGGGTTACACGGAACACGCATAATATGGTTTAAAGAGGTCTTTAAGATAATTATAGTAGATTTTTTTATCAATCTATTTTTCGTTCAAAATTTTCAAGGTCAACTTTTATTTTTTATAGATAAACCTATAATTTTTTCATCCATCTTTTAACGGTTAAGATGTGTTCTGTAAGCATAATAAAATGTATTCTTTTCTATCTGAACTGAAGAAACGATAAAAAAATATCCTAGTTGAAAGTTTGTATGATCTTATTAACGAGGAATATTTCGCATGCTATACCTACAATCGCACACTGTCCAGTATTAATCATTATTATCATCAACATTTGATCGTTCGCATAGTGTTCATAAACATTTCTTTCCATTGGATCCAATCGTACCGGAAGAAGTGAGTCGTTAGTAGCCTTTTGCGAGCTTCCTGTACGTACTTTGCATAATAATTTACACTACCGGCAACAAAATTGAGATCACCTTGATTTACGAAGAGTATGGACGTAATTCAGTGATGACACAACAGTTATACGTTGAATAATGTCCCAATAAAAACCACCCTTCGTGTTGCATATTCGAACGGATACTTAAAACTTTTCAGAAGACTAGCTGTAGCGTATCGTTGATGCACGTCGCGTTCCGATTGTACGACTCGACGCGCCCTTGCAATACTATTGCCCGCCAAATTAATCTTGGGCAACTTATTCAAATCTATTTTGCTCGAACGTTAGCAAAACGTGGAGTGCGTCACGAACGATTGACGACTTTTGTTCCAAATGACTCTAGTATGGTCGATCGCGACTCGAAATGTGGTTATGAGCGAAAAATGTTGATGTCTCGATTACGATGACTTCAAAGGAAAACGGATATATCTCGCACGAATGGATTGTTCCACTCCGGTGGCTCTAATGTCTCTCCTCGAAAGGCTGGGGACTGTTTAGTTGTTTGCTCGAGAGAATCTTTGTTAATTCTGGTCGATCGCCGATTTTTCGTGGAGTCCGAAGTGACTCCCCCGCCAAGTGCAAGAAGGCACGCTGATTGGTTTTTCACGAAAGCACAAATTACCAATCAACGTGCCCCTTGAGTGTCACCCACCCTTCCATTGCGCCCTTAGCGCGCTTTTCCTTGGAAGGAGTGGGGCCCTACCTGCGGGTGCGTGGCATCTTCGCTGTCCTTCGGTGCCTTGAGGACGTTTGCTCGGCTACAGGGATATCTTCAAACGTTAATAACTAAACAACGAAGCCTCAAACGCAATAATTTTATTCTTGATTTTCGTCTTATTTCGACTTCTAGATTCGCCCTTTGAATTTCTTTCCAGGAGTAGCCGAACACCCTGTATGTAATTATTTCGCTATATTACGTTACGTTTTTCCACATTAATCTTCCCCGTAATTGCCAATTAAAACTGAAGAAAGCTGCAACGATGCCGGCAATTTAGACGCGCACAGAGGAAGCTGTTACGAATACAGTTTGCGGCAAACCGCAACAAGGTTCAACAAGTATCATTCATAGCACGAGCGCAGAAAAGTTGATTGCAATTCTGTAAAGCCGCAGCTTCATCAGCGTTGGCATCGTTGAAGGATCGTGTAAATTTGTTCGTGCACGTACGAACGAACGCGTTTTAACAAATCCCTACGGTTGCGGTGTGTTTGCAGAAGTCGCGCACAAAGCCGATTTGCTATGCATAAAGTTAACGCCACGAAATAGCGTGTTTCTAGGAAGTCATGATACGACGCGATGCATTGACACACAATTGTACTCATAATGACACTACAAATACATCCATGACTCCGGCATGGACGTTCTTTTGTGCGTAGTTGGTTACAGTAAGTACTGCGTCGCAACGCTAATACTTCGTTCCTGTTAGGGCTTGCGGTTGATCTTTCGATCGTTCAAGCTTTGCCGGTTTTTGCACGTGTGTGCCGACTAATGTTCTAAGGCTTCGAAGGACCAGTTTATTGACTGAAACACTAAGTTTTTATTTTATGTTCTATTTTCTACAACTAATTCAAGATATAAATTCTATTGCGAAGTGAGAGGTGTTTCT
>NW_017100444.1:268937-269267 GCF_001263275.1 Habropoda laboriosa | reverse complement strand
GGTAGACAACGACCGGAGAAAGTGTTCGGTGGACGGATGCGTGGGAATCCTGTGGAATCTCCGCTTTTCTAGGCTTTGTTAAAGTCAAGTGGCCCATAGACGTTGGCAAAAGTCGTGGGCCACTTTTCTATTTTCCGTTCGGAGACTCCAGGATTTATGGCCAGGGTCTGGTCCTAGGGACTAAGTGTCGTAGGCAACGCAATAAACACTTGTGGTGTTTTGAGAAAGCGATATTTGCCTGCGACGGCGACCACTTGACTCGCTGCCATAAATCCGGCTACAGGATACGCCTTAACACTTCCTTTGTGCTTACCATTGCTTATTAGTGGG
>NW_017100444.1:266720-268901 GCF_001263275.1 Habropoda laboriosa | reverse complement strand
ATTCTCTCACATTGTCAACATTTCTACTTTACTACTGCAAAATAATTTGTCATATAAAATGAAATGAACATTTTCAAAATTACAAAGTAACCGTTTGATAATTATTATTTCATATTTCAACACTATTATCAGACAGTTTAAAAGGAGCATCGTGTTCAGTGCAAAGTGTGTTGCAATTCGTTGTTACGAATCGCAATAGGCTAGTCGCGAAACGTTAATCGTCCCTCTTTTCTAGTCAAACCATCTAAGGAATCTACCCGGGATAGGGGACTCGGGTAGTGCACGGTAGACTGATACTTAACGCACAACAACTTGCTATTAAACTATGCACTTGAGAATGTGTACAGAGCGCGAAATGTCTGAGCTTACTTGTAGTGTGGTGTTCACTATTTTATAAACTACGTGTGTGTTGTGATTCGTGGTGTGAAGCTGTCGTAGGTGGTGGAAGTGTGTGGTTTTTTCGGTGTGTTTGAGGTGTGTCTGGTGGTGGTGCGAAAGTGGGGAATTTGTTCTTACATTTGTTATATTGCTTGGTGATGTCGAAGGTCTGTTTATTATCTTAGGGCATGTGGTGTTCAGGTGTCAGAGGCGATGAGTTTTTGGGTGTAGTAAGGTAATTTTCGTGCCGGCTAAGACCTCGCTTTTTAGGACGTGCTGGTCTATTGGAAATACCGATGCATTGTTCGGCTCGACGGTACGGCCGAACAACTCAAGCGACGTCTGTTACGCATGTGACATCGTTATAAAAATATAATCTATTTCTTAATATACAATTTATACGCACGGCGCAGTAGTAAATTTCTTTCTAGTTTAAACAAGTGTTATTCGAAATTGTATTTACACAAACTATTATAAAATCATAAGTATTCAAGTTAGTGACTTTAACCCTAGAGCGGTCTTCGGGTCTTTTTTGACCCACCGCCTTTTTATATTTTTAGTCATTTTTGCTGTTATCAAGTTTACGTTCCTTAACATTATTTTAAACGTTTATTGTCTAGGTTCATATGTCGCGTTAGAAATAAAAATTATTACACATAAGGTCTTACGTCCTTTTTGACCCAAAAGTCTTAAGTGTACAGTCAAAACGAAGAACGCACTAGGCTTGAAAGCTTACTTATACACATGTGTATATGTACAATACCTAGTCCCTCGAGACAAAAATTTAATCTCACTAATTTAAATTTTTTTTTAAGTGAAATACTAAATATGAAAATTCAATTTGACTTCTTCCATCACCAAGTCTTCCTTAAAAATATATTACGTATACGATTAACAAAAACATCCTGTGCAAATGTGTGTCGCATTTTGCCCGCCAAATTAATATATTATAATATTTAGCAATTGGTTTAAGATTGGAGAGCGAGTGGTAAAATCGATGATAACGAATGAGATTGTACGTGTTGTCGTCTCGATTGTTTGACGACTGTACGAACGAACTGTGATGCCCAGTTTGCTCTAATTCATCGAAACTAGGAGCAGATATTGGGGTATCGCTGAATTAAAACACTTAGGGATCGTCGTTGCGTGAAACAGAACTTTATTTAACAGAGATTTTTGATGATACGTGACGTGCGCGTGGTAGAATGGAGAATGAATGCGGAAATGGAGAAAATAGGGCTATTTAAGGGTTCTGGGAAGATGGACTTTGGGTTGTGACTATGCAGGAGAGTTGGAAGGTGAAGAGTCCAGTATGAATAATGGTGAAAGTGGATGACTAGTTGTGAATATAGATAAAACTAAGGACTAAGAAGGAAAATATTTGAGGGTGTAACAGTTTCATGGTTGGCCACAGAAAATAGCACAACTGGTTCTTCAACTCTCTAAACAATATATCGTCCTAATCATGATTATTATTTTGACGAGCCTGTGTTAATGCCCGTAGTTGTGGCGATGAACTTTCGAGCTTTGTGGATGTTTGCACGATATTGTGCCGTCTAGATACTGGTTCGAAGGACCACCCAAATGATTGGGACTTGTAAAAACTGATCTATTTCTAACGCGTGATGTGAGCTGGTTCCTCCTTGGTTCTCCTTGTTCGTGGTGGTTGAACGACTACTCGACGACTGACTCTCCGACGTCGCGTCTCGGACGTCCGTGAGAGAGAATTTGTTAGGACACGCTGATTGGTTAATGGTGAACAATTGCATTTGCCAATCAGCGTGTCTAATATCGTCTTTACCG
>NW_017100444.1:263622-266312 GCF_001263275.1 Habropoda laboriosa | reverse complement strand
AATTTTTCTTTTTATAATAAATCAGAATATTGATTTTTTGCAATTTGACAATAATTGTTTTTAATTGTTTTCACCGTAGGGATTGTATGAATCTACTCGTTTTTCTACCCATGCCGGCGCGTAAAACTACATTTAATGGCATTTTGTGACGTTAATTTCCAAATAAATCACATGCAAAATATTAAAATTTTGTACAAAAGATTTCCGGGAATATAATAATATTTTTTTCAATTTTTCAGAAATAACGGTCTGCAAAAAAGAAAATTATTTATAATGTTTGTGTGGTAAAAGTAATTTTCTGTGCTTTAAAAAAATAATCCAGAAAGCTCAAACTCTCTTGAGTAAAATGAAGAAAAAGTCATGTTCGTAAGATTATCCCTGTGATAAAAATATATTTAGCATGTCACGACACGTCAAAATCGCAATTTTCAAAAACAGTATTCGTATCTCCTAAACTATTTAGTTTTAAGGGTTTGTTTATAAGACGTTTTCTGTCCACAATCATACCCTGAATTAACTGATAAAATTTTGTTCGAGAAAATCACCTGTAATAGCAAATTTCAAGAACAATCATTTTTCTCAATTTGCAAAAACTCAAAATTTTGATTTATCCCAATTTTGTGTTTGAGTATGTAATTTATATACACAAATTTACACTAACATTACAAAAAGTTATAATTTTTAGTATATTATTTAAACAAATGGACTTCTTTCAAATTTGTTTACGCAGGCATATTCGTCGTTCAAAAATACAAATTTCGATAACTTATATCACTCCTCTATCTCTAATAGCTTTTGAGATATTAGACTTCATATGTGTTAGCAACCCCTTTGAAGTTCGTCTCCGAAATCACACTGAATATTATTGGAAAATGCATCATCTTCAGACACGTTCCATTTCTTATCGTTCTAATATAAACAAGTGACGTTCGTAGTTACATATCGGTTAGTTAGACTTAACGGTGCGATACTCGGGTTCGAAAAGACCCAGGCACTACTGGCCGAGGGAGCTACAAGGAGGCTTAACCTTTTCGCTACGGCGCGCTTGTGACAAAATATGATCGCTATGAACGGAGCGCATTACTGACTAGTCGACACTGAGGTACATTTCATATCTGATTTTTGTTTCCCATATGTTTCCAATATCTGTCTTATAAGATTTAAATGAAATTTGGCAAACGATAATTTTGTCGCAAAAACAAAAAAGAAACAAAAGTATATATGGTATGAACGTATATGTACGCTCTTCGTACCCGAGCGCCCACTTTTCGAGAGCGTATATATACGCTCTTCGTATATGAATGTTCATTCTTCGAGGGCGTATATATACGCCCTTCGGAGCGAAAGGGCTAATATCGATGAAGAAACTCAAACGAACGGACATGAGATAATTCAGACCTAATTTCTGAATATTTCCCACCTTTTTATCTTCACCGAATAAATACACCTAATCCCTTACATGCGTTTTAATTTCCCAACGAACTCCACTTTTCTACATATTAACGAAACTTAACAACTTATTCCTCATTCTTCCACATTTCTATTCCCGACTACGTACTCGCATACTTTTCCACGAACCATTTCATTTCCGTTTCGTCAAATACGTATCTTCCTTGCACTTTTGCAAATAGAATCTTTCACGGTGTGACACATCGAAAAATCGAGAGAGAGAGAGAGAGAGAGATAAAGAAAAAAAGAAATAAAAAAAAATGGCTGTACCGTTCCTGAAAGTGTATTACTCATTCGACACGTGTCATTGTATTCACGTCACGTAACGCGAACGGAAAAATCTCATATGTCGTGCACCGTCGCGAAACTGTTTGAAAGAAAGCCGGCACAAGCTGGAATTCCGACGAGTTATTCGCCTACAAGGACTGAGATTCACCGGAAAGCGGGTTTCTTCTTCTTCTTCTTCTTCTTGGTCGTCTTCTTCTTTTTCTGCTTCTCAAAAGGCGAGTGTCTCGTCTCGTTTCGTAATTCCTGGGTAAATAATAGCACCAAAAATACACACTGGCATGTGTGAAAGACCTTAAAAGAAACTCCGCCATCCAGTTCATGGAATTTGTAAAACCTTAAACAATGAATGGGAGACGCGTTGGAAATTCACACCGGCACGGTTTCTCGCCCGACTCGATAAGAGGTAGCGAGCAGCGGTTTTCGGTGGAAAAACAGAGCAACCTGGTAGGTTCTCCAAACGTATTAGCGTCATTCGCTCCATCGAAGTGGTAAAACATGTGCTCAATTGTTCAAGAAGAGCTCGGAGCTTGCGTAACAGACGAATGTGCGTTGTCTTTAGAGTAAATATTTCGAGTTGGTTTAACGATGTTTTAATGGTTTAGCGATTAATTACCTCTGATAATAATTTAATAATTAACTACTTCAGCATTTTTCTAACAGGGCGCTGATTATGTTATTGGTAAGTAAAATTGGTACTCTTCGTATAAAAGTAAGAGTAACTTGCAATAATTAATAGTTTAGTGATTAATTACTTCTGATAATAATTGTTTAATTTACTTCAGTATTTTTCTAATAGGGCGCTGATTATGTTATTTGGTAAGTAAAATTGGTGCTCTTCGTATAAAAGTAAGAGTAACTTGCAATAATTAATAGTTTAGTGATTAATTACTTCTGATAATAATTATTTGATAATTGATTGCTTCTGAATTTTTCTAATAGGGCGCTGATTGTGT
>NW_017100444.1:257805-261345 GCF_001263275.1 Habropoda laboriosa | reverse complement strand
TATTGAATAATATTTTTAGATTTTTAACAGATTTTAGAATCAATTACCCCCTATACTTTATTTATAGTTTTAACATTAAAAGCTTCACACCCTACATTAACTTTCACAAAGCTGTTTATAATAAATTTTGTTATATTATACACTCTACTTGCATATACAGGGTGGTCCACGCAATTGTTTCAGGTCATAACTCCGTTATTAATGCATTTACGAAGAAATGCCGAAGGAGAAAGATAAATGGCTCGAAGAGCGCTACATCTGTAGGCCCTTAGATTTTTTTTAAGTGCAACAGTGCATGTGCAATTAACAATTGCATCACTTCTTTAAATGGAAATGTATATATTTTTGTTGTACAGATCGATTCCTCTGTTCATTCTACGTAAAAAATTATTATGGTACCGTGGTAAAAAAATGATTAGTTCCCGAGATATTTTCAAAAAATGTCTTTATTGAAGAAGATGCTCAAACGCTTCTCCATTACATTGTAAACATTTCTGATAACGTTTTTTTATTGTTTTCATAACTTTGTTTAAATTATCTGTTAGTAAAATACATTTTCCTCTTATTTAGTGAAATACAATCACAATTTTTCAAATTCTTAGTTTTCGTACTCCAGTTACGATACGTAAATTGCTACTGAATGATGAGATGCTTACTCGTACAAATCAGTTTCCGTTATGACAACAATGTCGAAACGGTGTTTACGTTTACTACATAGTCATGAAGCGTTTGAGCATCTTTTTCGATAAAGACATTTTTTGAAAATATCTCGGGAACTAATCATTTTTTTGCCACGGTACCATAATAATTTTTTACGTAGAATGAACAGAGGAATCGATCTGTACAACAAAAAATATGCATTTCCATTTAAAAAATAATGCAATTGTTAATTGCACATGCACTGTTACACTTTAAAAAAATCTAAGGGCCTACAGATGTAGTGCTCTCCGAGCTATTTATCCTTCTCCTTGGGCATTTCTTCGTAAACGCATTAATAACGAAGTTATGACCTGAAACAATTGCGTGGACAACCCTGTATACAAATATTAAAGTACATATTGTTAAAATACACGTGATACACTAGGTTCTTTTTGAAATCCATTAATAATCTTTGAACAGAATCTTACAAAGAATTTAACACTAGAACTACCGGCCGGGTCAAAATGACCCATTAGCAAATTTCCAAAAACAGTGAATGTTCGATACACAGCCAGTATTACCATTTGTAACTTTTCGACTTTGTTTTCTACATGTATGCTTCTATTTGTACCGATCTAATTTAACTGTTCATTCACATTTTAGTTACGTAAAAATTCACTTTTGGAAAGTCGCTAATAGGTCATTTTGACCCGGTTGGTAGTTTTAGTGTTAATAAGATGAATAATTTCATTATTTACAAAAACCTTATATTGTTTATATGCATAACTTCTATTTTCAATCGTAATAAAGCAATAGGTAATTGTCTGGAAATGAGTAAGCAAATAAGCAACTGTCAAAGAAAGTCTTTGTAAACAGACAAATATTTTCATTGTACCGTTGACGTCGATACAGAAAAGCCAGCCTTCGATCGCGTTACATTACGATCGGCCGATAATTTAATCTATAAAAGTCTATGGAATACGTAAATCGCGGAAAATTCAAGCTTGTCAAGCGGACGCTTTATTAAATGGAAAATTTACGGCTTCATTCTCTATATACATACATGCTGCATTTCTATGAAATTGAAATAAGCTTGAGCGATGCTGCAACGAGTATTTTGTACAAACTTCACATATCTAATTTTCGATATGATAAAAGTAATGCTAGGCTATTTCACAACAAACGCTACTTACTAAAAGCACTTAAGTTTTTCTACCACAATATATCTGATGTTTGAACATCAATCAATGAAAAGAATATTTGCTTTTAATGACACGAACGCTGAAAATATTACTTTTATAACACGTATTATTAGACAGATTTTTTAAATGGGTTGTGTGCCGAAAATGACATCAAAATAGAACGATATCGTGGTAAGTCCATATCTTTGACTTTCTAAGGTTATTAATCCTTTGCCCTATGATATATGCGTGCATCTGCTACAAATTTGTACTAAAACAAGCGATAAGTCTTTTACTTTGCTCAAAGTAAGTTCGTTGTTAGTGCTCGTGGTTGTGGCGATGAACTTTCGAGCTTTGTGGATGTTTGCACGATGTTGTGCCGTCTAGATACTGGTTCGAAGGACCACCCAAATGATTGGGACTTGTAAAAACTGATCTATGGTATCGCGTGATGTGAACTGGTTGCTCCTTGGTTCTCCTTGTTCGTGGTGGTTGAACGATTACTCGACGACTCACCCTCCGACGTCGCGTCTCGGACGTCCGTGAGAAGGATTTTCGTTGGGATACGCTGATTGGTTAATGGTTAACGATTGCATTTGCCAATCAGCGTGTCTAATATCGTCTTTACCGCCCATCCAGTGCGTCCTTAGCGCGTTGTCACCTTGGAAGGGTGGGAGACGGTCGCGAGGGGTGGGCGGAAGGTCCCAAAAATCTGGAATTTCCTCCGGGTGACTAATCGGCAAGCGGACCGTTACATACAGATATGCCGTTCGGAAATTCGTGGTTTATGGTATGTTCGTAGGCTATTGAGCGCGAGGGACACAAATTACTAAAAATCTAGCAAATCAATTCTAGTGACCCTCGCAGGATGTAATTAGACCCGTGCAAACAATAAACGAAAATCCTGAACTCAAAAATAACCGTTCCCGGTCGATCGTACCATAAACCGTTCCTACAGAAAACCTAACAGTGAGTTTTAGGATAAATGTACCTCAGTATTTTTACACTCAGAATTTGTTATTCTATCAAATGTCATTATAAAAAATTGAACATTCCATTTAAGAAAAATAAATAAAATTGAGTCCAAGTGTCTTTTACACCAGCACCTGTAAATTTGGTTTTACATATACCTTTGCTGCAACCTATGGCGACCGCCACGGAGGGCCTACGTACCTAGGCTTGGCAACTCTTGGTCCTCGAGGCGAAGAGTCGAGAGATGTTTTCTAAACATCTCCGGGTTTCTTCGTCCTCGAGGACAAGAGTATCGCCTTGGTAATGTAGGCCCGCGCCCCCACTTCCTGGGACTTTCCCAGGGAAAAAGGGGCTACTTAAGGGAGCCCCGAGGAAGGTACGAAGCTTTTCTTCGTGGACATTCTTCCTACATGCATCGTGTCGCCTATACATTAAAAATAGTTTAAGCGTTATCTGATTTAAATAAATATATATTTCTGTTAAGCAACCTTCGCGAGTAATTATTTTACACCACGTCACATACAAAAACTTTAAAACTTTTGTAAGTAATGTTTTCGCTTAGTACTTGAAATAGTGGAGATATTGGAAGTGGACATAGTTGATTGGACACCCAGCATATTAAATTAGGTCATTGAGAGCGGCGCAGACGATCTCGGAAGTTGAGTTGTTTATACTTATCCCGGTGTTTGCTGATCCCTAGCGAAATAAGGGGACCGTGGTGAGTTCTTACTCCCCTTCACCCTTCTTC
>NW_017100444.1:242505-257786 GCF_001263275.1 Habropoda laboriosa | reverse complement strand
CATCTCTCTTTCTCTTTCTCTTACGCAGCGTTAGACATCGTCGGGACAACCACTCAGCCGTGCCGGCTAAGACGCTTGAAAACTTTTCACTTAGAGCTTTTTACCGAGTTGCAATTTTTAGTATTTGCCGCGTTTCTGTATACTACCGACCCGTCACCCATGTCCACAACTTTTCCGTTTTTCTGCTTCGTCCACGCTGCCGTTATTGACACGCACACGTCAATCGATTATTATTGTTCACTGCGTTGTCTTACTTAGTGGAAAAATTCGCGATTTGCAGAATCCTGTGCGCTGGCCAGTAGAATCTTCATCAAATTTTCTAGCGGTACCCTTTTGAATCTTCACATTCTCTATCTGTACGTTAGTATGCATTTAGAAGTACCCCTGATAGAATAAAAATAATAAATATTTTACTTGATATGGCGAGGGGCAAATTATTATATATAGTAAATTGCGAAGGGAAGTTAGTAATTGTGTTTTGTAAGAAAAATTGATTGCAAGTTTTTATCTGTTACATACGTGTTCGGGTCACGTAATGTTCGATGCTTAATTGCCGAACCGGTACGCGAGTTTAATCACACCTTGATTTATTCAGTGTGAAATGCTAAGAACTAGTTCTATTTGCAACAGAGTGATACTTGAGGTGATGTCGCCACGAGACTATCAAAATACTAATTTTCGTAAGACCAACTGCCAAGACTTCCAAAAAAGGACACGCTTCTGCCTCGTTTCCTTAGTTTTATCCGCTCGGCCAGTTGCTGATTGGTGGCCGATTTCTTCTGGGGGCTGTAGGTGCTGACTCCTCATTGGAGGAGGTTGTTTAGGTGGGACGCAGCTCTTTCCAAGGGAAGGGGATTGTTGCTTAACATTAGAAAACCCCCATTTTTGGGTTTTTCCCAGGGGTTGCCGCGTGACTTTCCACCGCGCGTGTGACCTCTCCACGGGGGGTACGGTACGCGCGAGAGGACCAGTACCCCGGTCTGGCGGTCAAGTGTAATTGCACAAGTTTATGATGATAATCCGCCAGACCGAGGGTTCGTCGCGATTTCTTGCGAGGCAACAATACGGAAGTCCTCCCGTAACCTTTTGAGTCTTTAGAGAGTTGGAATGTACACGTAATACGGCACGGTCAGATTTGCCAAGAAAACCAACTTCTGATTAGAAGGAAGTATATCCTCCACCACTTTCTAAACTTAATTTTCCATTATAAAAGGGGGACGGAGACAGAGTTTGCGGAACAGCGTTAAAGATTAACGTCACTTATTTCATTAGAAGAATCCGAGCAACAAGGTCAGGTACAAGTTCCAGTCGAGAATTAAATATAAAATGCAGTGGGGTGTATTCCACGTCGAAACGCACAATAGCACTTATAAGACACCGATTTTTATTCAAACTCACAGAATTTGTTGATAACCTTGAAAAATTAAATTATGTAGAATTTTAACTCGAACAATTTTCCTTCGAGCTGTTAACCTTCAGATGGCGGATAATTGGTCACCGTTGACTCGGCTTTTAGATGTCTCTTGTTTCAATCGACATTGGAAACAGAGTCAATATGTTTGTTACTTTAATCATAATATATTCGTAAAATTTTAAACAATATAGTGCTTCGTAAAATAAAAAAAAATGTGGCTTTGCTTGCGTACGAAAAAGATTTTAGTTTTGGGTCATATTTGACCCGGCATCCGCCGAGCGTGCGCCACCCGCTGTCCGGATAGTGCTTTAGTCTTGGACTCATTTTAAAATAAAACAAATACTCTTTCCGAATATGTACACAAAATTTTATTTATTATTAACAAATATAATAATAACCGATGCTAATGTTTCAACTGCTGATTTCTCGCTGTTCCCACATATTCATCAATTTGAGAAAAGTCTACGAAATTTAAACTGTAAAATAAGCTTTTCAAAATGAAAAAATAAAGTTTACCATGATGCATGTCGTCCGGTACCATACAGACACCACAAATGACCAAACAGTTGCCGCGCGTTGGCACCGCATGCAACGTATCACTTTTCTACGATAAACATTTCGCTGGAATGTTATCGGAATTTCTATCTTTCGTTTTCATCGTCATGAAACAAAAACTTATAGATTGCACATCGCTGCCTACAAGTATTGCAAATCCGCTCCATCTTTGTTGTTAGTAATATTACCTGCAGTTGTACACATTTCTAAAACTTACATTCTGTACAGGAAGAACCAAGGGCTGAGGGTAATTTTACATTAGCGGTACTTCGTCGGATACAATTAGTAGAATAATGAGAAAGTTGCAGCGGACTCGCGATACTTCTACCCAGCAATGTGCAACCTGTAAGTTCTATCTTCTTTGTGTGACCTTACCTGCATCGCTCCACATTTGTAAAACTCACATTCTATGAAGGAAGGACCATGGAACAAAGGAGTGATTTTACATTGGTGGTACTTCGTCGGAAACAGTTAGTAAACTAGCAACAAAAATAGAATGGACCTGTAAAACTTCTAGGTAGCGGTACGCAACCTGCAAATTTTACTTTATTTTAGAGCGTGATATTATTTTCCCGGACAATATTCACAATGTCGCTCCACTGTTCCAAAATGTATATTTTGCAAAGAATGAATTGTAGGAGGGCCTCCTCCACCAGAGGGACTAACAACCATTCTCACTAGTCCCCGCTAAAGGCTCCCATTTGTATATGTATATACAACTTTTAACTGGAGTTTAACCGATCCCCGCGTCTTTAGTAGTGTTTTGAAAATGTCCTCTGCAACCTCATGACGTTTACATCATTACCCTTTAAATGATAATACCATAGTCACGTTCTATACCGGTGAACAGGCCCCGGTTCACGAGAACGGTACAGGAGAGTAGCCAGAGGTTAGGGGTGGCGACCCAACAAATGGTCATCTATCCTCCGACCACCAAGCCATCTCACTTATATAATAAAAAAATGGAGTTTAACCGTTCCCTGCGTCTAAGGCACGGGTTTCATAAGTAGCCTTACTGATGATGATTGTCCACTAGGAGGACCACTAACCCTTCCAACGGCCATAGGTTTATAATATCACACATCACACATATATTATATCTATTCTTTTATTTATATTAACGATATTATGTGCTAAAAATACATTATAATTTTTTATCCTCGCTCAAAGCTTGATACCTTAATCTGTTCCAAATCACTGACATGCATTATTTGCTCAAATATGTCCGTATAAAGAAACTTGCGAAACAATCATTTCGACAGGCATGGACTAGCATACACTACTCTCTTTCAATGCTGAATCCAAACTGAACTTTTCCATGCTATTTAAAGAAAAATAAATGAAACTAATTTTTTTCCAAAGCTATTATAATTACAACGTAAGTTACTTTTGCTCGTAACAAATTTATCACAATTTAATATCGCCAGAAAAGTAGAAACAAGCTATCACAGTTCAAATGTACCTTTCAGCAATTTCGAAGAGAAACTACAGCATAACACACGAACAAACCGCGACTCGGCTCCACATAACGATCCTCGGTAATCGTTTGAAACCCAAGCGCGTTAGCCCTAATGAACGCACTCGAGGTAGTAAAGCAAAGCAGAGTCGTGCACTGCTGCCTGAAGAGACGAAGAACGCATCCCTGTTACGTGACGGCTGTGAACTCGCGTTCAATCGTTCATTTCTCACGGAGGCAGAGAATTGTTTAAACGCACCGCAACCCACAGGAAAGATAAACATACTTTGTCAGTGAGAAAATTCAACATGTTATCAAGAAAATCACGCGTCCTATATGGAAGGGTCGCGAACGGGCCGGCTCTGATTTGGATGACACTTTGTAGGCTCGTGAAACAGCCATAAATAATGCACACCGTAGGAGCCGAGGAAAAATTTGAGCCGGGTCTCTGCGCACTACGCCAAACACGCCCTATTTTTCCCCGTTCTTGCTCTTATAGTTCGGTATAAAGGCCCCGATCCCACAATACATATGTTTCTTTTAGCCACGGTAACTCAAGTTTAACCTTTGTGAACGATCAACGCATATATGCGTTCAGTTTGAACCATCAGCGTAGCCACTAGGCCGAAACACCCACATGTGCGTTCGGTGAATTTTCAGCTCAGAGCCATGTTTTAAAGTAATCGGAAGTTAATTTTCCTGATTTTGAGGCTGCGAGAAGAATGTTATCAACACGAAACAAATAAAGAATTAGTAGCAGACTCAATACTGATGTAAATTGGCAGGTGATTCCAAACTTTTGGCCGGTAGTGTAAGTTCATGTACAATGTAGTCAAGTTGTAGTCAAAATATTTTTTGAACTAATGATATTTCGACACAAGTACCTTAACAATTTTTTATAGAGGCTAAATAACGCATCAACTGGTGTGTGACACTGTTGCACGTCACGAATCAAACCCGAGTTCACCTATGGCGTATATGACTCTATCGCGATAGGTTGCCAGCACATTAGTTAATATAGAGCAATTTGTTTCGAACGAAAAGCCAGTGGTTTTACGAAGATCAGAATACATCATTATCCTGAACGCTGGACTTGCTTTCAACTCCGACCGCGAGGACAGTTAATCAGAGACAATGTGTTCAAGATACCCTCTCGAACGCTGGACTTCTTTTCCGTTTTGCTCCTGAGAGTGGTTGCCGTAAGATTGTTGTCGAAAGACTGATTTTCTTCTGCAGTCTGCGTAGTGACTGCTGAAGATTGTTACGCGCTGATTGGTTATAGCTGAAAATTCTAACTGCCAATCAGCGTGTCTAATAAATATCGCGAACACCCTTCCAGTACGCCCTTAACGCGCTTTTTCCTGGAGGGAGTGGGGCGATACCTGATCGATCGCACGATGTGCCGAAAGTTTGGCAACGGTGCGGAATTTCCGCCGCGTTCTGACCCAACAGTTCTGTGCACCGTTACAGACCGATGTCGAATTTACCTTTAGGACACTCTGCTTTTATGTCACGACTATGTCGGCTATTCAGGATGAGCAAAAACGAAATTCTAGGACGATTGACAAAATGTTAATTTCTCTCGGTGAGAAATCTATGAATTTTTCCAGCAACAGCTCACATCGTGAACTCAGAAATAGCCTTTCTTCGCGACCGTGTCATAAACTGTGCTAAACAAAAAAAAAGACTGGGCGTTAGTCCAGGGCGTTACAGACAGAACAATTGGTGCATAAGAAAATATATAGTTCCGTTTCAGAAAACAGAAGTGACTTTGATATTTTTGAAATGCCTCTACTTCCGGAGCAGACGCATGCAGAAACAATTTAATTTTATTACATGAACTTTTGTTGCATCTTCTATCGTTTTAAAACTACGGCTTAGTCCAGTTGGATGACACACCTTCCATATAGTTTTACTTCAGCCAGGAATGCGTTACACTGCGAATGCACCGATATATCTGGTAATTTTTCCCGACACCATTTTTTAGCCAAGTGCGTCCAGCCTTAAATGCTGGTAAATTTTCTATGCCTCTCGCGTCATACGTAATTATCCTTAACTGTCGAGCTTCCACGAAGTATTTATATTAAGTACTCGAGATGCAAGAGAGGGTTCATAGACGAAAGACTAGATGTGCTCCAAAATCCTTGGTAATTGTAATTACTAATTACATGCATTGAACTTACAATTTGCAAACCGCTCCGGCTTTGACACGAGTATTACCAGCGGCTGGCGTAAGAAATGGATTTTATAATTAAAAATGCTATACTTTCCGATATACGAACAATCGCTGCAACTTTTTAAAGCCAGATCGTAAATGCATTTTTTTAAATATCTTTACAAATTCTTTGTTAACTCAAGCATTTTCTTCTAATGCGTCAAAATCCATTCAATTTTTAAATGTAACATTTTTTTCTATCTCTAACCGTTTCCGAGTGAACACTTTAGGGGTTGAATTGTGGAGGGTGATTTCATTCTTAAACTTGAGTTACCCCAGCTGAAAAAACTTTATCTATTATTTTTTACTGTTCTACAAGTCTACAAGGTTTCATCCAAAACGAAGTCGGGCCTTTTGCAACCCTTCCTTGTCAGCCGTTGCGGCTATGCCGAGAATCAAGGGTTTATTAATCGAAATCGCACGTGAATTTCTGGCATAGCAAACGACTGCTGATTGAGTCAGCGACCGAGATTGTGACAATTTGCGCAGACGCATTCAACCTTAATTGAGAATATTGCTGGAAATTGGCAGTAAATTCATGCGTATCGTAGAAGCCAGCAATTCCAGCCGGTTAAGGGGGTGTTCTAGTAATTACGCCGAAAATTTCGGCAATATTCGGGATTTTTTACAACATACAGTACAATAAATAACAGCGTTAAACCCTTTCCCGCTTATTAAGGCACTCATAAAGCATGTAAAACAATTTTTTAAATAGTTTTTTAATTGTTTATGTAATGCTATATCTGAAGGTAAAGATAGCGCCATTAAAAAAAAAGGTGCCTTCCTGGCGGAATTGATTTCAGCTCACAGATTCATCCAAAACACAAAATCAGAAAGATTTATAATTGGTATGAGTACCGCCTATCACAGGTACCAGAATTAGCCATGTAAATTAAAATTCAACAATACGGAGTTCATTCAAAGCTTAAGTATTGAAATTTTTTACATTCTTAAAAGTTTTTGGACGTAAAAAATATATTTTCAACATAGAAATGTAAATTTAGTATCCATGAAAGTCAATTGTATGCAGAATGAAGTATTAAAATTTCAGACCGGTGGGCTAGTTAGTTTGTTTTATTTTACTTCCGCCAGTTGAAAAAAGAACGTTTCGAGAAAAGCGCGTTTAAAGTTTGATATTCTTGCGACTAATCGGCAATGCCAGCACATACTTATTCACTTGCGATGCAACACTGCACTCATTACACTACAAAGCTACATATACAATAGTACTATGTTACTTCAGGTCCGAAAGGGATAGTACAATAGAAAGAAATAAAGATGAGCTAAGTATGTATTGCTGAAGCAGCGATGGTAGCGCCGCTGACTATAAAAGGCTGTAAAAGCCGAAATACTTCGAATTTGGTTAACAGAATATTCTTGAACGTTTATGCTTTTGAAAAATGCAAAAAAATCAATTTTTTGAAAAGTCTAAACTAAAATACCTCCTTAATTAACTGTACAAATCTCCAGTGCGCTCTTGCATTTACCCTTATTCTTGTTACTTGATTGCTAGTGCGGTGACACCTGGTACACCCGCAATTAAAGAGACTAACAAACCTACTAACATCCTTTCTCACAAGTTCTAACTCACTAGGAGGCTTACGACGAAACGCATTTCCTTCCCAACTTCCTTTTCCGTTTTCCCTAGTTGTCTCCATCACCTTCTCCTTTTGCTTGCTTCCCTCTTCGACCAGCGTTTAACCCTGTCTAACTGGTTGCCTTGTCCTCCTGGTCATCTACCAAACCGTACTGTATACATCATATACAGGGAGATTCTGTCAACTGGGTCTAGTTATAGCTCTGTTCCAAGGGAAATTAAAAAAAAAATTGTTTGCAAAGCGCAACTGCACATTTTTTTAATGAAACCACCCCATGACTTTTCGAGTTATTCTGCAAATAAGAGGTGTAAGATAAAGTAATTGAAAACTTAATACTTTACGAGATATTTCACTTCGTTCGAAAATTTACAGCAAGGACTGAAACGTTTCATCATTAAGTTCTAGATATTTTTTAATACGTTTCTGCACGACGTAGCTCGAGAACAGTTTGTAGTAAAATTTTATTGTCTCCTAATTACGGAAACTATAATTAAAGATAAGTAGTAACAAGTGATGAAACATAAGAAATAATACTGTGTAAGCATTTATTATGAACAGGGAGAAACAATTAATTTATAAATTTGTACTTATAAGCGACCAAATGCGAGACGGAAGTCGTGGGAGCGGAGGCAGAAGCAGGAGGCAGGTACACTATCAGCCAAAAGTTTAGAATCACTGTGCACTGAAAGTTACACAAAAATTTTCAGAAAAGAGTTAGCAATTTTAAGAATTGTTTAAAGGAATTCTTTATCATTCAAATCAATGGAAATAAGGCAAATTGCTATTGATCTCCTCAACATCAATTTCAAATTTATAAAGAATTAGTAGAAAATTCAATATTGATATAAATTGGTAGGTGATACCAAATTTTTGGTCGGTAGTGTACATATCGAATACTCGAGTCAGGGTAACCATAACCCTTTAGCCGATACTATTGAAACGTTGAGGTGTAAAAGAAAGAGGATGCGTTGAGACCGCGGCCATAGGCTCGGTTGTATTACGTATGCCTAGGGAATAGATAGGTTTCGTTGGAATGGAGAGTTTGTGCTACCACTTCTTCGGTGTTGGGATGAGGTAGAGTTTCTCGTTCTCAGAGAATGCTTCAACTCACTGCTAACGCTTTTTCTTACTATCTGTAAATCTCAAAATGAGTGCCCTTTTATCCTTTTTTCCTTATTTCTCTTGTGCAGTGATGTTGCAATACCTTAGGGTATGTATCCTTTTATCCTTCTGTTAATGCCCGTGGTTGTGGCGATGAACTTTCGAGCTTTGTGGATGTTTGCACGATGTTGTGCCGTCTAGATACTGGTTCGAAGGACCACCCAAGTGTTTGGGACTTGTAAAAACTGATCTATGGTATCGCGTGATGTGAGCTGGTTGCTCCTTGGTTCTCCTTGTTCGTGGTGGTTGAACGATTACTCGACGTCTCACCCTCCGACGTCGCGTCTCGGACATCCGTGAGAGGGATTTTTGTTTGGTTAATTCGGGGGGCGAGGGGTGGGCGGAAGGTCCCAAAAATCTGGAATTTCCTCCGGGTGACTAATCGGCAAGCGGGCCGTTACATATTCGTGGTTTATGGTATGTTCGTAGGCTATTGAGCGCGAGGGACAGAAATGACTAAAAATCTAGCAAAGCAATTCTAGTGACCCTCGCAGGATGTAATTAGACCCGTGCAAGCAATAAACGAAAATCCTGAACTAAAAAATAACCGTT
This sequence comes from Habropoda laboriosa, assembly GCF_001263275.1. NCBI lineage: Eukaryota > Metazoa > Arthropoda > Insecta > Hymenoptera > Apidae > Habropoda > Habropoda laboriosa. Next base: position 248,835 of record NW_017100444.1, on the reverse strand, counting down.
CCCGGTCGATCGTGCCATAAACCGTTTCTACAGAAAACCTAACACCTTCATTAAACATAAACTTGTTTAGTGATTAAGACATGATGGATTGTGTTTGACTTGGTTTATGTACTTCTGTGAAGAACAGACAAAACGAAAACCTGCATTACATGTTAAAGCTTGTTAAAGTTAAAGATAATAGAGCTGCGTCTTCCAGTAACTCTCTAGCATAACGACCGAGGCTTCAGGCCCGTGCGGTCGGACGCGTCTTGGCGTCCCGTTATGGCCGGCCGCGAGAACAAAAGAGTGTCAGAGAGAACAAAGAGAACTGAGTGTATCTAACGCGTACCACTTCATTTGGAGTATCATTAATTTTTATTTGATAATTCTCTCGAATCACTTGTCTAACACGGCAAGTCTTGAAAGTTCACGGCCTACATGTAGGTTTTCTTTTTTTTTACTACTGTTGTATTCTGCAAACAAACTTTGTAGGTTGCATTTCCACGAAATTAAAAACAAGAACGAAATGCAGTTCACATTTTTTCGTTAATACGATTAGAGAATGGAATGCTATTTCTAATTAAATAATAATTCACAGAAAAAAGAGCGAAACATAACAATATTACTTTGAGTACACGACAAGAGCTTGTAGGACATGCAAAAAGCCCATACACTTTTTAATTTTCTCTCAAAATGTAACACCACAATGCTTGAAACAGAAAATAGGTTAATACTGTATAACTTTTTGCAGTGCAGACGTATTTTTATATAATGCTTCTTCGTCTGATTTTATTTTTTTCGTACTTTAATACAGTAATTCCAATTAGTACGGAAGAAAATATCATATTTATAAGTTTTTGTTTTTAATAATTGAATGTAATTTTTAGCGAACAGATATAAATAGATATAATGTAAATACACAGACACGAAGTTTTGTTAAAATTCGAAGTTTTGGGTTGGGCGGCTTTCCTTGTTAGCACTGACGGATTTTGATTTATTCCAATCACTACAATAATGCTATAAAGGGTAAAAACTGTATCACAACGGAGAACCTGGAAAAAGCAATGACCCAATAGTTTGCATTAAGGGGGTCTTCTAGTGTGAGGGTTTCAAAAAATCGATTTTTATTTTTTTGCATATATCGAAAGTACAACTCTTTAAGAATGTACTCCTGAAGTTTTATAGTTGTATTCAATAAAATAACGAAGTTATAGCTCGTTTAGTGTGACACATCAAGGGAGAATCTAAATGGCACTCAAAACTTTAAACGCGTTTTTCTCGAAACCATGTTTTCTGAAATGGTTGCCACGATCTGGGAAAAACTACTGAACCAATCGAACTCAAATTTTGCACATGTCTTTTCATGTGTGGCTATGGTCGGTAGTAGAATTATGCCAAAATATATATTTTTCTGGTTTTCAGAGACTCTGAAAGACGAAGAAAAGTCGAAAAAATGGTACTTCATATTCAAAGTGCCGCCATTATTTTAATTTTCAAAATTTTTCTTTTATTCTACTACCAACCATAGCGACATGCATGCTAAATAAGAACCAATTGGACTTTTTTATTTCTGATAAGCAGAACAGCTCAAATCATGGCAACCATGGATCTACTTTTTTTTTCATGCTCCTGTTTGACGTGTTCCACAGCAGCCATATTTAATTATTTTTCAACAACAAAAATTTGTAATGATTCTTCAAGGACAAGTAAATACATAGGAATAAAGCTCATGCTAATAATTGTTACCGTACTTCTGTAATAAATTAGCAAAAAAGGCGTAAAAAACCCGGCCGTCACACTAGAAGACCCCCTTAAAACCTCAACCATTTTTCAAGGGAGGAATTCAGAAACTACTGGAGAGGTAGAACACTAGTAGAAAACAACGAAAATGCGTTATTGATTTGTAGATAAAGTAACTCTGATTTTTTAGCGTTTTAAATGTATTTAAACACGACACTACTTATGGAATGAGCTGATACTTCATAGTCAATCCTTGCATGCCACGTGTATCTTCTCGTATTTATGTTAGTAACGCCATTCAAAATATTCCATCATTTTCTGCTATTACGTATTACTTCTATACAAAACATATGTAAAACGAGCAAAGATGTAAATACAGTGAATGTAAAAAGTATTCGTACACCCTATAAAACGGAATAACTTTTTTTAAATTGGGCCAAACGACTTGAGTTTTTTTGAGAAGTTAGGATTAGTTTACTAGATGACATGAATAAATTTTTTTGAAAATATTGCAATTTGTGGAAATCGTGAAGAAAATTGTAAAGGTCACTGTTTACAACTTTTTTATCTGAGCTTGTAACGAAAATTTAAAAAATACGTTTTGTAGATCTATGTCAATTATACACATGCTGGAAATTTCATCGAAATCGGTTAATGTCGCTATGAGTTACAAACGGTTAAAGATTGTGAAAATCGCACTATTTCACTAATAAATCTGAAGATTCTTACATCTTTCGATGCCTGTCGCTTGTTTCTCCATCAACCGATTTCGATGAAATTTTCAGCATGTGTGTAATGCTTCTCAAAAAAACTCAAGTCGTTTGGCCTAATTTTAAAAAAGTCGTTCCGTTTTACAGGGTGTACGAATACTTTTTACATTCACTGTACGTGTATTTAAAGATTTACGCATTATTAGGTGCCCTTTCGCTGTAATAAAATACAAATAACAAATATTAAGTAACTAAATATACAAAATATCAAGTTAAAATTTACACAAAATTGTTATTCTATAATCGCAAGTATCCCATATCCATGCATATAAATACAACACCCGATGTGAATTGCAATCGGACAAAAAGGCAAAATTTAATCAAATATCAACGCTTCCAGAAGCGAAAATGCAATATCGCACGGAACTGAAAATTCAATCGAAGCTAGAAAATCGCTGATCAAGAGGCTCGACTCTAATAAATGAAACGCAAGTTTTCACTCGGCTATTCCTACATCCAATTTCGCAGCGGTAATTCGAAAATTACCAATGAGCACGCCACGGCTTTTACTACCGAAGCACCGGTTACTCATTACCGAGATTTATGCGTTTAATATCGTTGCACTTGTGTTAAGCAACAAGATTCGACTGGTTTCGCCTCGTCTCGCCTCACTTCGCCGCCGACACCTTGCTCCAACGAGCGAGGTTCAGAACTCGGTGTTGCGGGGTGGTGTCGACGACAGTGGCAAGCGAAGGGCAAAGAAGAAGGAAAACCAAAGAGCGAACTTGCTCGAAGTCGTGAAAAAGCGTAGAACTCTGGGTTACAAAAAGATAGGAAAGAAACGATCGTATAAAAGAGGAAGAAAGAAAAAAATGTGCAAGGGTAAAGAAAGTAAGATTACGAGTAAAAAACTGTGTTAATAAAAAGAAGGGAGAAGAAAAATACGCAGAAAAGAAACAAAGAAAAGCAAAGAGGCAAGATAAAAAGACAACATGGAAAATAGCGTAGACGAAAGAAAGAGAAAAATTTGACGTCAGAGAGAAATGCGGCTACGTGAATGAGAAAATACAGGAAAGAAGAAAAATAATGATGATACACGAAACAGGATGAGAAAAAAATTAACAAAAATGTGAAAAATCTAAAGGAAGAAATTGTGTGTAAGACTAATGAGAACAAAAAGGAAAGAGAGACGGGGATTGGATTAGAAGGGAGAAAAAATCGAAAATGAATAAAGTAAATGCAACGAACAAATTTTAACAGAAAATGTAACACAAGTACGAAAAAGGAAAGAATACAAAACAAGGAAAAGGTATACCTATTGAACAATAAATCGAGGAAAGACAAATAGTTAGTTTACAAAATATACTGGTTAAACAAATAACCGAAAGAAAAGAAAAGTAGCTGAACAATAGTATGAAATGAAAACAAAGAAATACCACCTAAACAAGTTACATACACTCGATCCAATAACACAATACAGGAAGCTAAAAATTGAAGGGAACCGTACAATCGGCTACAGAAAACACAATCAAACGTGTATCAAATGCAAAGCCAACAGACTTAATTGGAAAACAAAGACAAGAGCCGAAAGGAAAAAAACAGAAAGAATAAACGAACGACAAAGTAGGGCAAAAGAGGATGCAGAAGAACACGAAAGATAGGAGAGAATCATAGAGGGAAGATGTAAGTAAAAAGTTAGCAATTAAAAGATAATGAGAAAGAGGAGCAGAAAGGGGAAAGATAAGCGAGGGGGCAAACAAGCCCCGTGTATTTATTCAGCCGCGGAGAATAATGTACACACAGATGCGTTAATGAGATTTGAAAAAAATGGTGATTACCTGCATTACTCATTAGGTATACGGCTAGTGGGTTTCTGGTTTTAGTACCAGCTATACCGGCAATTCCGTGTTTTTCATCTTTCGTTCAGCTTTGCGTGAGTCGCGCACACGCGCGAGGGACACGCACAAACTCTAAGTCGCGACGAAATTACTCGGGGTAAAACAATGGCTGGGAAGAAAACTCATTATACGTAGCTCTATTGTAATCTATGCTCCTTGCCGTGTCTCCTTCGGCTGCACTTATGTAATATTTGCAGTCCACAATTCTATACTTCAACCTGGAAGTAACCTCGCGCTCGGCGAACGGATTAATACCATGGCCGGGAAATGAATTCACGTTCAATAGGAAACGTTGACGAGAGGAAAGAGAAAACTAGGCTTTTCAGGGTTTTGCTATTAACGATAAACCGTATTATATATATTAGCAGACAGCGAAAGCTTCTTACTAAAAGGTTTAGAGGTTCGGTATTGTACGTTTCAAAAGCAAAGTATGTGATACCTGTGCGATTGATGTGCTTCAAATTTTGCACTTATTATTAACGTGCCTGCTGCACAGCAACATACTAAAAGAATGGAAAATACTGTTGAAACTTCTGCGAGAAAAAGCATGTTTAAAATTAAAAATTTAATATAGAAAGTAATCAGTTAAGATAGAAAGTAATTATCGTACGTTATAGCAGTTCCTGATGAAATTTTTAAAACTAGCACTCGTGTCAATTCTTCGATCACTTAAATATTTTGAATATTTTAAGTCAAATTTTCTGTTGTGAAATAAAGCAAAACTGATATGACAAAAAAGCAAAGTGTGGCATGGTCCGGTAATAACTCCGACTCTTCGAACAGAAAAAACTCGTTTTAATTTTCTTAATACTGTCAGAAACATAAAAGCTTCCCCTTTAGAGTAATTTTCATTTCATAATAGTATTGGGTCAACCTGTAGGTTCATGCCGAAATTGATACCGAAATTTAGATCAATATTTTACAGATATATTTCAATTTTATGAGAAAACATTTTTGTTCCACAATTTCTCCCCATTATTTTGGTAAAGCTATTAAGCCGTCGCTATAACATTTCTTTGGCTTTTCATTAAAATATTTCCGGTACTGTTTTTTAGTTGATGTTTTCAAATACTGTGCCAACTAAAAACTGTTGCGATGCCTGAAATATTGATCCAGTGGGACAATGTCCGGAGGATAAGGTGGGTGTGATCAAATTTCCCATGCAAATTCACGTAATTTCTGTGAACAATTTGTGCCATGCAAGATCTAGCATTATCATGATGAGAAATCACTTTGTTTCTATTCAATAGTCCTGAATATTTTATTGCTATTGAGTCTCCTGGTTTTTATAAATGACTAAAGTATGTCTCAGGCATAATACTGTCATTTCTTAGCCGAAATCCAAAGTACAAAATACCCTGATAATACCACTAAAACGTATACAAGAACGTTACAGAGATATAGTCGTTCTAGGGGTGCTCCTTTTTTTAGTCCAGCATCGTTTGCATTCAGAATCATTTACTAAATGCTTTACGGACACTTCCTTTTTATTGTGGCAAATAAAGATATATGTACATGCTGCCATACGGACAAGAGGGTGCCGTAAGTTGGTATGGTACTCAATGGGGAGCTCTCACACCATCCTCATCTTTTTTCAAATGCTTGTGTATTGATGTCTTTTGTGTATTTAAAATTTTGAACATTTCTTAAATCGATAAATTTCGTTTCTCTTCTACTAATTGTAAGTTGCAAATGTTCAATTCTGACACGTCGTCGAGGATCGATGTAGCGACTGTGTGGTCGCTTGAACTTTTGCCTTTGTAACTTTCAATTTGTTCTGTTTGTCTCGTTGACGCTTTGCCCCGTTCAGCCCTCGCATTTCCCCTTCCAAATGTCGCGTTTGGGTCCCTTGACGGGGTAAGTTTTGGGTAGGAGGCCCCAAGACTCCCACTCACGTTCGGGCCTTGGTCCCCGCCCAACGCCAGCCACTCACCCTCAAGGAGGGGGTGTTTTGCGTGAAGTACGCGTCACCTGAGCTTATGGGAAAAACCCAGGGTAACGGT
>NW_017100444.1:242162-242437 GCF_001263275.1 Habropoda laboriosa | reverse complement strand
GGTCCCTTGACGGGGGTGAGTTTTGGATGGGAGGCCAAGACTCCCACTCACGTTCGGGCCTTGGTCAACGCCCAACGCCAACCACTCACCCTCAAGGATGGGGTGTTTTGCGTGAAGTACGCGTCACCTGAGCTTATGGGAAAAACCCAGGGTAACGGTGCCGCTCGCTCGCGAGAATGTGCCTGAGCTCGCGCGGGTTTATGATACGTCAATTGCTATTGAGATGCACGAAGAAACTCCAAATTCTCAGCTTTTATGAGAGGTTTGGAGCCCTC
>NW_017100444.1:228547-242011 GCF_001263275.1 Habropoda laboriosa | reverse complement strand
AGACGCTACTGATCCTTTAGGTCTCCTTTTCGAAAATGTTTAAAATACTTTCTACACTTACAGGATTATATGACACCTTTTCCATATAAGGCACAAATGCTTTTTTGCAGCAATTGTTGCTGTGTTTCCTTTTCGAAATTCGTACAACACAAGATGTTGAAAATGAACACGCAATATGCAGAGGCCACTGTGTTCACTATACAAATTACCTAATTACAAATTATCAAATTACCTAATCTTATCCTCTCAAGTGCCCTTTTAAAACTGAACTCGAACAGTTCAATTAAGATGCATCGGCCTCTTATCGCTCAGTATTTAGAAAATATTGTGATATGTAGTATAAACACATCGTTGCACGAATTTATGACATAACCTATGATATAATCTTTTGTTTGCGAAATATCGTCGTTTAAAGCAAAACCAATCTCGGTCACGGCATCAAAGTTTTCAATCGCACTTCACCGCTGACTTATTGCAAGTTCGCCACTTGCGCGTTGGTCTATAACAAATACTAAAACAGCGTCTTTTCACTGTCTTTGCACGCAAAATACGTATGTATTTCCAGGAAAGTAAGTGGGTCACGCCAATTCCGATTGTCATTCAGAATTCTATACATTTCAAACGATTCATTTTGAAACGTTATATCTCAGATAACAATTGAGATATCAACTGGAAACAAAGTGTCTCTTTCATCAACATCGTGTGTGCTGTGAACGCGTGTGTGCCATATATACCGAGTAGCCGAATTCGTTCGTCTATTCATATGAACCTGTGAAATTGTGAGTTCTAAGTGAACACAGAGTGATTATAAATGATTTTGCAACAAACTATTGTAGAAGTTCCATCCCAAGTCTACGCTCACTTCGGTGCTATCTAATCATCGAAATGGCTTCTGAGAGCTATCCACTTCACGTACATATCAACGATTCCAATGTACAACAACAACGTAGTTACACAAATGCAGTACAAAGTAGGTGTTTTCCGAAAAAGGAACGGGCAATAATAACTGAAGCCAAAAACAGGATTGAACTAAAAGATTACGCTCAGGCATTAGGCAAAATCATCTAATATCAGATTTATTATTATCAGCTAATATTAGATTTATATCGCGAATTGCCAACGGTAAGATTTGTGTTTTTCTAGCGAGTAAGGAAATCGCTGACAACCTCACCGACAAATATAAACACGTCCAAATTAACGACACGAACCTATGCTTGATACCGCTTATTAGTAAATAGCAGCGTATGATACTGTGTAACGTTTATCCTACGATTACTCACTCAGTAATTGAAGAAACTTTTGATAAACTAAGTATCAAAAGAGAATCAGCCGTATCCTTTTTAAAAGCTGGTATGGCTGAAGAAGGTTTCACAGACATTCTGAGTTTCCGTCGCCAAATATATGTCCACCCAGACGATGTACACAAAATTCTGGACACTATAAGGATTGAACACAATCAGACTACGTACTGGATTTACCCTTCCACAGAAACGTTAAAATGCTTTATATGTAAACTAGAAGGGTATTTGGCGAAAAATTGCAAACTCAATGAAAACCAACCTGTACCTCACGACACATCACAAATAATTGCTCTTCCTACTCTTGAAGTAGCCGAAACAGCCTCAATCTTATTGTTAGGTTTTCTGTAGAAACGGTTTATGGCACGATCGACCGGGAACGGTTATTTTTGAGTTGAGGATTTTCGTTTATTGCTTGCACGTTTATTGAGGGTCACTAGAATTGCTTTGCTAGATTTTTAGTAATTTGTCGCGCTCAATAGCCTACGAACATACCATAAACCACGAATTTCCGAACGGCACATCTCTATGTAACGGTCCGCATGCCGATTAGTCACCCGGAGGAAATTCCAGATTTTTGGGACCTTCCACCCACCCCTCGCGACCGTCTCCCACCCTTCCAAGGTGACAGCGCGCTAAGGGCGCACTGGAAGGGCGGTAAAGACGATATTAGACACGCTGATTGGCAAATGCAATCGTTAACCACCACCCCTCGCGACCGTCTCTCACCCTTCCAAGGTGACAGCGCGCTAAGGGCGCACTGGAAGGGCGGTAAAGACGATATTAGGCAAATGCAATCGTTAACCATTGACCAATCAGCGTGTCCCAACAAAAATCCCTCTCACGGACGTCCGAGACGCGACGTCGGAGAGTTGAGTCGTCGAGTAGTCGTTCAACCACCACGAACAAGGAGAACCAAGGAGCAACCAGCTCACATCACGCGATACCATAGATCAGTTTTTGCAAGTCCCAATCATTTGGGTGGTCCTTCGAACCAGTATCTAGACGGCACAACATCGTGCAAACATCCACAAAGCTCGAAAGTTCATCGCCACAACCACGGGCATTGACACTTATCTACCATCGATAACACAGACGTGCCTAAAAAAGCAAAAAAACTTTACACATAATGAAACAATAGAAACTATGGACATCGTTGTACCATCTACATCTTTAAAACACGCAAGATCAGGGGTGACTGAAAACTCAAGCTGTACCGCGATAAACTCTAAAACCAATCAGCAAACTGCAAATAAAGTTCACTACGGTATCATGTACCGTTCACTTTGAAATTTTTGATCTTCAGCTATTTGCCGAATGGAATAGCGCTCCTTGGCCAACAATACAATAACTGCACGTTTATCTGTGGCTAATACTTTCCTTGAGCCCATAGTTGTAACTGGCAGCACTGTTAGTGACAAACTGAAGATAACAGACAATAGAAAATTACTCTATATCTAGTATTTTCCGAGATATTCGTCAAAATAGGCTTCGCAGCCTCAGCTTTGGGGGTGGTTGCACCCCTTTGTTTGCTTGGTTAGTCCACAGTCAATATCAATTTGACGATTCAATTATTAATCGTGATCATTTGACATATTAACGAATTTACGATTACCTCCATTTATCGTCAACCTAATGCTACTAAGCATTTTAATCAGCTGCTCTTCATTAAGATGACGTGCAGCGTACCGAAAAGCATCATCGAATTAGTTATTCGAACCGATGCGGTGTTACGGTACATTTACGTTTATACCTGTTGAAGCAAAATGTTTTATGTGTACTGCGTGGAAAACACGACATCCTAAAATATTGGAAAAAGCGAGTTCTTCTTCACTGAACGTTTATGACACGTCCGCTAAATATGGTTTGGGGATGCCTGCGAACACCCCAGGTATAAATGTGCACACTGTCACCACGTTTTGTAGGCAGTTCTAATTGTGCGCTCGTCTTGTGAACATCGTCTAAAATATAATTATTTACCTACCTTACTCCACACGAGTCATTTATTTAATATAACCCCTCAACAATACCTTTAATCGTAATTTTAAGTAAATATCTGCACTCAAACACTCAATAATTGGAAAAATTAGAACAAGTATGTTAAGAAGACCCAATATTTTTAATTAAAATATAGTTGAAAAAATTTCCTCAATCTAACGAATAAAGTGTATAGATTTTGTTTAAAACACACTAATCGTTATTAATTACTGCCTTGATCTGTATTTTCAAGAGAATATATTGTAAAACTAAACATAATTTATTTACTGATACCAACCGAACAAAGTATATTTTCTAGAGTTTATTTAAGAAGAAGATTTTTGGGAAAACGAAATAGAAGTCACGTGAATATATCATTAAACTACTGAACACGACCAAAAATAACTTTGAACCATGTAACATTCAATTCCAACAAAAATTAGTTCCTACGTAAAACATAAAAACGCAGTCGACATAGAAATATTGAATAAATACATTTACACGTAGAATAATGAAGAAAATATTAGAAAACCGAATAATAAAATTTCAGTTTTTCAAAATAATACTTTAACGGACTCTACACGATCCTTTTTAGCCATTCGTGAAAATGTCAACATCAAATGTATTATGTATGGAGGAAAAAAGGAAACAGAATACTACACTGTACTCTACCAAATATTACCGAAAATCACATTAACAAATAAAACAAAAAATAGAAATAAATACGTGCATGGCATTTAAGCAGCAAATACCATAATAACCATACAAACAGGTTTATTTTACAGTGCAAATATTTTGTTCGCATTGCAGCTTATCGTCAGCTTCGATAATACATATTTTGATGATAAACTCGATATAAATTGCGGTTATAAATTGAATAATTAATGTAATGACAGACTAGTATAGCAAGGCCTAGAATATCACATTCTAATTGTAGTATTTTATTTAATGAATTATTAATTTTATTTAGAGTATTGGGTTTATGACACGGACACCACGCAACGTTCTTTTGAAAATGTTTTTCAAATCTTTTGAAAATGTATTTAAAACTTTTTGAAATGTTTTGAAAATGTCATTCACATGACAGTGACCGATCGACACACCGTCGACGCACTGTCAGGACATTCTGTGTCGACGACCTTACGGCGATGACAGCGAACGTGTTAACTAAAATTTTAGTGTTACACTCGGCCATTCAAGCGAGAAGTTAAGATCTGGAAATTACTTTATGGACACAGGCACGCTACATATCTGCGGGCCATGTACATAGATTGCCACGTATAGTAGGTGGAAGAAATATAGCGAGGTCGTAAATTAAAGCATTAAGTAGTGGCACCGATTGATGCAATAACACCTAGGATCGGGCAACATTTTTATGCGACTTAAAGGCATACTTTATGCGGCTCTGACTGAGGTTTGAAGAAACCTTCTCAAGTTTCTGTCGATTCGTTTGCCGATATGCTTGAACGTATAAACTTTGACCGATTTTACGACCTCGCTATATTTCTTCCATCGTATACAGTAATCCTCGGATGAGTGTCGCACAGTTATTCTCACCAATTCCTGGAACTGTTTCGACGGACCGAGCTTCCGTGTTATCTCTGACTCGTGATCGACGATATCTAAACTACCAATGAGTTATCATAGTAAGAAAAATAGAATTTGAATATTTTTACTTATGGGATTATTCTAATCAAATTGTTGAGGTTTTTTTAATGAAAACGATACCAAACATAAGCATATTTGAATGAATTTGAATTATACAGGTATTCGGCTGTCGAACTTTTCTATTTCATTTGCACTCAATGTTTCTCAATCTCGTCTTCAATGCACCGAAGAAAATGAACTCAAGAGAGATAACAGTTGGTGATTCCAAGAACACCTACCTCCCTAAATAAGTGTCGAACGCGGTCCCGAGCCTCTCATACTCATTCGGGAATTACTGCATGTAATTGCTTTTGCACGCTGAGTAGCGATAGACGAGTCATAAACCCGGAATATAATCCTTCGGCAAGTGATAGATACGGTGCTATTTTCCATTTGGGCCTAACTGTCCCCATTGACCTGAACCCCACTTCGTTAACTGAGTCAGCTTAATGGGCGGAGTGCTCGCACGTCTGGGGTTGAGGTCCAAGGGAATGAGACAGCCACTGATTTGCAAATCAAGTTAACACCCATCAACTGCAAATTATTATAAGAGAACGAGAAAATCAACATTAAAAAGTCTCTAACAAATCGACCACAAGTGGTCACAACAACCACCCAGTACACATTGGGTTGGCACATATCGTGCAATAGTACTTACATCCACGCCAAGCCGACCTTCCCCAAAAAGAAGTGCAGGAAGTTGCGTTAACAAATTTTACAAATTTTAAAATGATACCAAACACGATATAATTTGAATAACATTTACTTATTCACTGTCACGCCAGACAGTGAACGTGTTAATAAGTAAATGTTGTTCAAATTATGTCGTGTTTGATGTCATTTTCATCAGAAAAATCTCATCAATATGTTAAGAAAAATTTCCGGATAAAAAAACGTAAAATTAAAAAAGTTGGTATTTAAATCGCTTGGTTGCCTCCACTCACGTTTCATCCTTATCTTTTATTCGCTGTCCTTGCCTACGTTCGGCAAACTACAATGGCGGGTGCGAGGCTCGAAAACGTAGTCCCTGATTCTACAAGTGTCAGGTTTAGGTTCCTTGCGGACTGACACTTGTGGAGAATTTACTGTATATTGTTGAAAGTCGCACACAAATGCTACTATCATACCAGCACGAAGTTATATTTTCAATAAAAAATATTCGTTAATACTTTTAGAATAAGGGGACACCAATATGTCCAACGTTAACGTGAAATCGTTAAAATTTCAAAACTTTAATTCGAATGCGGAACAAGTTCCCTTTGTCCAATCACTCTGAAATTTTGCAGATATTACTTTTTATCAAGTGTCATAATTTTAGGTGGTGCGGCAATAAAAAATTGGAAAAAAAATTTTGATCACTACACTAAGGACCACCCTAATCTGCTTCGCATTTTAATAGATGCCTCCTTTAATCAAGCACATAATGGCTATTGTTTTCGATGAACCTACTATGTTTACAATTCTGTTTATGTTTCTTCTATTAAAATATTTTTGCAGCGATCGAGAAAGATGATAGCCTACTATATATCTAACAAAGAAATATAGGGAATGAGGATGAATTTTCTGCTCTAACTCTCAGTTCTTCTTTTAAATTTTCAGTGTTGTCTTGATGGAATATGACTTGCTTTCTACGAATCAAAGATGTCTCGTAAAACGAAGAGCTTTGTTTAATTTTCCTAATTATTAATAGCATCCTATTAGACGTGATAATTTTATTGGTTTTTACTAGTTCCTAATAAATAATTCCTTTACTATTCCATCAGCAATAGTAAGTTGCTCTTGACTGTGGTTATTGATACGGTATTTTTGATTTACGAATGTCGTTTTCGTGTTGCGTTCTTGTACAAAACCTATTTTTCATCTTCAGTCACAGTTGAATTTGAAAACCATTTCTCATGAAGACGAGAGGGCAGGGAAGTGCATCCAGAAATTCCGTCTATCATATTTCTCTTGGACAGATCGTGTGGTACCCATAAGTCAAACTTCGAAATTACTTTAAGTTTGTAAAAGTGGTTTAAAACTATTGAATGATTTACTTGAATTTACTTGAAGCTTTTCTACAATTTCTCTAAAATTTTTCCACAGAATGTTGGTAACAATGTTTTTCCAAAACGTGATCGTCACTCAATAAGGACCTGTCACATCCAGGTTCACCTTTAAGATCGAAATCATCGTCACAAAAATTTTTGAACCAATGTTAATGTGCACATCCGCTCACTACGTTACTTTCAAAATCATCAAAAATACTTCCGGCATAATTGCCCATTACTGATTTTTTTTAAAACTTGTACAGGATAATTAATCGTAAACAGATTTTCTCGTATTCCATGTTGCAACTGCTCAATCCATACTACAGTCAGGGCCAAATGTATTGGCTAGTCACATGGATTTCTCCACCGCCACTTTTCCACACGGATGAACCCTACCAAAGCGAGACCTGCAAATTAAGTGGTTCAATAGGTCAACGTCATAAGCTCATGGGCGTATCTTTTTGTAGCACGATCTTCGTTTTACTTCTGGCGGCAATGTGCTCTCTTCGTTTTATATCTTACGAACACCTCTTTCATATTTCTTTTTTTTTAACAACAGGCGTTCTCGAGATGAACGTAAATATAATACTTGCAACGTGTAAAGCAAGTTTAAGTAAAGGTAAATCGGATCAGTTTTCCGGTAATCAATCTAAATATTCTGGATAGCGAAAACGAGGTGTACAATTTTTAAGGGTGACTTAAAACTGATGTTTAGGCCTTTACGTTAACTCCCGTTGAATTAACGAGCGGCCCGCCCGTTGAACCCGAATTCGAAAGACCACCAGATTTTTATAAGTGCTCTGGAAACTTATTTTACGCGTTGTATTCGAAGATCGTTTCCTTCCACGTGTGAACCAGCTGTGTCTGTCTGTGTCATAAACCCATCGCCTTCTAGACGAGGCATGTTAGGTGCCGTTCACTAACAACTGATTAATATTAAGTTCAGTCCAATTTATGTCGTGTTTGAACTCATTTTCATCACAAGAACCTCACCGATTCACTGGTACTATTTTCATAAAGATAGGATGACAATTGGAGAAACTGAAATTTGTGAAAGTGGTGACTCGTTACAACGTGGGTAGAGTACCCCTTTCAAGTGTCATGAATTGCATACACTTGTTATACCTAGTCACGTGTAGTTTTCAGACTAATAATATACAGGCTGCTTCTCTCGCTAGTCGACCAAAAGGAAGTGCCGCCAATTACACTGCGGCGATAGCGCCGCATCGGTTATGTGATCTGTCGGCCGGTCTCGACGCGACGTTATCGTCGCTGTATAATCGATGGTACCGCCTTTAGGTCAACTAGCGAGAGAATCATCCAGTATTAGTTTTACCTTTATAAAATATTTTATAAAATGATAAAGAAACGCTAAAAATGGGCGAAAATACTGATCAAGTGTCTACAGTGCTGCAACGAAGTTACAGGTTATGTAAAAATGAACAAGAATTGATAGCAACTGAAGTGTGATATCTCAGTAGTTTCTGTAAAAGTTAACTTCTGTACTAGGATGTACTATCTTGTCAGACTTAAAAGGGTTAAACAGACCTAAAATATTGCGGGTAACGTGACAACGCATCGGCTGATTTCGTTCAATTTTTCAAAACTTTAACATTGAATATTTCGGAAACCGTTCCAAACGGAAGGCTGAAATTCTACACAGGTTTGTTTCTTGAGGTTATCAACAAATTTTCACTTTATCGCTTATCACTTTAACGTGAAATGATTCACATGTACATATGTATATTGTGAATACTGTGTGAATAAAGCTAATTGATATTTTCTTAAAAACATTAACTTACCGTACCTCAGAGAATGGGAACTTTTAACGATAGAATTGGGTAACATTTAAATATTATACGAATTGTTAGATTTGTAAAACCTGCACGACTACTTTATACGTAAATAACTTAAACAGAAAGTGTGTTAACAAGACACTCCTTCATAAATATCCAATTCTTTTTCGTTTAACAATTTAACATTAGCAAATAATTCGTACTAGCACCATTTCGAAAACGTCGTAAATATCGTTCGGTCGTAAATGGCAAGTTCCGAAAGATTTAGCTGCGCGATCTGCAGCGCAATCGGCTTAGAGCGATTAATTAGCCGAACGAGAACGAACGAGTGCACGCATCGTGTGCCTTCCACATGGTGCTGCATTGGCAATCGGTGTTTTTGTGTCACGAGCAGTGGCTGCCAGCTTTTCTACGGACTGAAGGGGCCCGTGGCAAGGGCTCTTCTTTCGTCGAGCTCCACTTGCTAACGAAGACCGGCCATTAACTGCCTCGTACGTGCACACAATGCGCGTGCACGAGGTATACAACCTCAAACGAACCCAGAAATTTGACGAGCTCGCGAAATGTTTCGATAAAAACAGAAGCCGAGATAAAATGACGGTTTCGTTCTTTTATTTGTGTAAGTTTTAGAGTTTCAGATAATCTGCATAGATAAGAAAATATTAAAGCAGATAAAGACCAACTGGTCTACAGCTTTCCTCCGAAGAGTTGGATTGTCAATTCCCTATATTGTAAATTCACGATAACTGTAAATTATGCTAGGTACAGTAAAAGTTCTATAAGAGTTCCAAAGTCGGGACCGCTGTGGAACAGTTACGAAAAAGGTAGTAGGTTTCTCAAACACTTTGTATTTTACCGACACCGACGGACGCAGAAAGAGACAGCAGACAAAGAAGAGAGAGGTATTGAACCTGGAGCCAGTCCTAAAATATCAAACACCTTCATATCGATGAGACAACAGTAATACAAAAGAAAAACTTTGTTATTTTTTGTGTTTTGCTGATAAAAATTTTACTAACATATCCGTGATATTTTTCTGATTAAAATAAGACCAAACACGGTATAATTCGGTTTACATTTAGTTACTTAATAAGAAATTCCATACATGCTATGTACATACACACATAATTACGCCCTCTCTCTAAATAATTAATACATATTTACATACATCCACACTTTATTATGTCTTTACTATATCTATTAAATATAAGACACCTAAAAAACATTACATATAAGGATTTACAAAACATTATGGAAAATTCTAAGATGATACATAATTAAAAAATATAGGAGCAATTATAAGAAATTAAATAAATTACAGGATATTACAAAGTTATACAAAATTAAAAAATTACAAAAGGTCAAAAAATTCAAAAGAATTACTAAAATTAATGAAACTAACAAAAACTTACAAAACTACAACTTGCACCTATATATAATTATACAGAATATTAACGGATTTACTAGTCAGCATAGAACAGGATTTAAATTTTATTTAAAAAATTGAATGTCATCTTCATTTCCCAAAAAATAATACAAACACAAAAAGTTCACATACGTTGTTATATTATTTGCAAAAAATAGTATCACTTTTTTCTCTTTAATTTTTTTCACATACTCATCAAAAACGCTGACTAGTAATTCCGTAAAATTTTTAACGTATTAGTAAATTATAATTGTTCGCAAGTTGCTTGCGAACTGCATGTAAAGAGTCCTGAGTAGTGTAAACGTTAATATAACAACTCCTATATGTAGTCTTATGTGTCGTTTAAACTCGTCAGAGGTCAAATTTCGTTTCTTCCTATCCGATAACTGATCAAAGGCAATGCCGCTTACGAACAGTTATCGTGCAGAAGAGTGGCCCATTCGAGAATAACTGGATAGGTTCAGTTCTAGTTCTGGATAACTGTTCCCTTTTGGCACAGTTATGAGAAATGGTGTTACATTCTGTGATGTAAACAGTGAAATGAACGTAGCGGGCAAAGGAAGATTCACAAGCCCCAATCGACACAACCAAGTTTTGTAACAATATCGTGTTTGGTATCATTTTAATCAGGAAAATCTCACCAATATTTTGATGAAATTTTTATTAACGAAAAATTGAAAATAACAAACTTTTGTAGTTTTGTTAGTATTGTCTCACAGCATGCCGACGCCGAATGCGATAAAAAATGGCCGCTGCCGTGTCACATTAGTCGCTTGTCAGGTTCAAGGGTGTTCCCCCCTTGTGGTGGGGATAGACCATGAACAGTCATGGCGTAGATCCGAAAGAACTTTTATAGAACTTTTACTGTATTGACAAAACAACTACAAATGTATTTAAACGAAATAATTATTAGGTATTGTAATATGAAATTTCTAATTTCTAGTTATTCATAAATCCATGACTCAAGTGATTAGTTGAGTGTTGAAAAGTAATCAGTTTTTTGTATTAACTTAATGCCCATACAATTCTTGTTAAGTTACTGTTGGAGAAGGGTTCGTGTATCAAAGTGATTCTGACATTTCAGTTCGACATTTCATATTACACGACCTAATATGCATATAACCGAGTTTTTTGTTACAAAAAGCATTTGTTGTATTTGTAAACTACCATAAAAATCGTTTATTGTGAGTAAATCAAATTTTTATTTTCAAGTATTTGACTATGGGAGCGTTAGTTATGCAACATTTTATACTAATATTATTCAGTATAACGGTTTTATTTATAACGCTACTCAAAACAAAAAAAAAAGAAAATTAAACCAAAAGTTTTATAATCATACTACAAGGTATACTACATATTACAATTTATATTTTCAGAATTTTTTTTTTAAATAAAGTATACAATTTTGCACAAAACTGTCTTCCCTCAAGGTATTAAATATTTATCTGTTGCACTTTAACTTGTCACCTTTAATGTTAGCTCGCGGCATTAAGTTTCTGTTTTTGTAAGTTCCGAAGAATTTGTTCTCAAATCTCTAGTCATGAATTAGCTTCATTTTACTGCATTACAATCTTTAATTTTTTAATTTAATTTAAAATTTATTGAACGTATTTCAATTTCACATTCTTTATCAAACTTTTTCATAAATTAGAATAATACATTTCCAGAAAGATTCTTCTTCGACATAAAATTTCATTCGCGTTCACGCCAGTTTTACATAGCCATTTAAATGAAAAGAATATTTTTCAATCTGAGCCTTGATATCTCGTTTTAGTCTGCCCCTACTAAAAATCCGTGGATTTTTGGCTGTGAATAAGTGGCTTGAATAAGAATCGATAGTGCCGCTGCGGAGGATCAAAATTTCCAAGCAATTATGTTTACGCGCTTTAGCGGATGCGGAAGTTCGCTTGGCAAAAGTTGCATGACCAGAGAGTTCAGGGGAAAAAGTTCTCGGCTAATAATCCACGAATTTATAATTAAAACGCTATCGAGAGTGGCCGCGTTCGCATCCGGCCATTTGTTGAACAAAAGGTAAGTAAGTACTTCCGTCTCGTCTATTCTCCATTAAAACGCCATTAAATTAAACAACCGCGTTACGGATAATCGATTATTTTGGAAACTTTTATATTGCGACTGTTTGGGCATAGAGTGTAACTATGTACAAAAATGAGAGACACAAACGGAAATTGAACCCACGACCCTCCGGCCACTAAACCAAGACTCTACGTCTATAGTCAAGGCAACTTGGTAATTTGTTTTATAATATTTATGTTATGTATAGTGCTGCGCTACCTGCCTGGAGATATCTGGCGCTTGGTAGGAGGATTTAATTGAGGGCTTAAAGTTTTATTTAGTGTATGGTGTACGGACGAGGAAAATTTACTACATAAAAACCCATCTGCTTGAGGGTTGACTATAGTCAAGGGGTGTTAATGCCCGCTGGTGGTTCAAAGACTACTCGACGGCTCACTCTCCGACGTCGCGTCTCGGACGTCCGTGAGAGGGATTTTTGTTGGGACACGCTGATTGGTTAATGGTTAACACGTTAAACGCCCAGCCTGTTTTGCTTACCGTTCCGTTCAGGCCACACTTGGCCGTGGGCATGCACACAGTGGGCCATGCGAACTATAAACAGAAGACGGCTAACGAAAAGTATACTGTCAGTCGCCGGTGACTGACATGGCTGGTTAATGGTTAACGATTGCATTTGCCAATCAGCGTGTCTAATATCGTCTTTACGACCCTTCCAGTGCGCCCTTAGCGCGTTGTCACCTTGGAAGGGTGGACGACGGTCGCGAGGGGTGGGCGGAAGGTCCCAAAAATCTGGAATTTCCTCCGGGTGACTAATCGGCAAGCGGACCGTTACATACGGAAATTCGTGGTTTATGGTATGTTCGTAGGCTATTGAGCGCGAGGGACACAAATTACTAAAAATCTAGCAAAGCAATTCTAGTGACCCTCTGAGGAGGTAATTAGACACGTGCAAGCAATAAACGAAAATCCTCGACTCAAAAATAACCGTTCCCGGTCGATCGTGCTATAAACCGTTTCTACAGAAAACCTAACAAGTGTATAATATGTATGAGACTCCATGAGAGTGAATATATAAGACAACGAGTTTTGCGTGCTTTATAAGAGATAAAATATTATCTTACTTTATTTAGATATCGTTGTTATTCTATTGAATCAAACTTTTTATCAATTGCTGCATATTGTTCAGTAATATTTTCAACTTAAACATTATATGGATTACAACAATCTATTAAAGTTTATTTCCATCGTGAATTAAT
>NW_017100444.1:217277-228488 GCF_001263275.1 Habropoda laboriosa | reverse complement strand
ATAGTGTATAATCTGCTAAAAAAAAAAACATATTAAAAATTCAGGAAACAAATTTAATCAGTTACTAAAAATTGTAAATAAAATAGAAAGTAATATACTACTAAAAGAATATCAGAAATAATACCAATAACGTTATTCGATAACAAAAGAGCTAATAACTATATATGAATACAGTATATCAATTAATAATTTAGCATTAACAAACACTCGATCAAACATCTGACCACTCTTCACCGGAAGTCGGGAGCAAACAACGCGCATATCCCCGCTTTCGCAGTTGTTTTGTAGACGTGCGAAAATATTTGCACGGAGCAGGGTGAAAAGCAAGGAATTTATGTTAGGATTCCGCGCGAGGGTTCGCGAAAAGTCGACGAAATGCTGCGGGAATGCGGCGAACATATTTGAACGTCTTCGTTCGACGCAGCGCATTAAAGGGCAATGCAAACACATGAGCCAACACACGCTTGTGACCACGGTCCACTTGGCCTACTCTCTCATCAAAATTCGTCGATGGATATTACTTGTGCAAATCTTTGGCAAATGTCATCGATAAATATTTGTATCCGCTGCAAATTTACGAGCATGCGCGTGTCAAGCGAAAATTAAACGAGTTTACAAAGCTTGCTCGTTTCGAGCTCAGCTCTCTCCGTAAAATATGTTGGAATAATTTTATGGAAAATATTCCCCCGGAATTCACTGTAATTAATGACACCGAACAAACGGATTTCGGCTTTCTTTCGGCGACTATGTGAATTTGCTTTGAATACCCAGCAAATTCTACGCATGCCCGATTACTTTACTGAAATTAATTTGAAATCGATAATTTCCAGTTTATATTCCTTCTCAATATAGTATTTTTTGATTTTTTTTTAATATTATGAATTTAAAAAGAGCAGAATTTAATTCATATTATTCATAATATTTAGGATCCATTGTTTTTAAATAGAATTTGTTAATAATTTAAACGTTGTGAGCAACTGAAATAACTCTATTGTACAGTTCTTCAACTGCGTATCGTTTAATGTATAATAATTCCATCGAATTTTTGCTACTAATATTTGTTACTTTTACATTTCCATATTTATATCATTGAAAGAACACTGTAAATGTTGTTGTGAGCTTAGCCTTCATCGAAAAGAAGGCAAAGACTGCCGATCCTTGCCGATCGGTAATATTGATTAAATTAAAAAGGAGAGTCTTTCGCGAAATTTTTCCATGTCCATACATGATGAAGTAACAAAAAACAAAATTTCCTTCCACGGTATTCCTTCTTTGAAACCACTAAAATTGTGCTTTAAACATTTCTAATATCACTTAAAACAAAGGAAATATTTAAGTGTTCGGTCTTAGTTGAGGCACCTTGTATAAATTATTATGATCAGAATAAGTTTTGATCGTTACAGATGAAAGTATACATTATATAGGGTGTCCATAAAGGCCAGGACCAAACATACACCACATGTTAACGAAGTAGGACAAAAAAGTTCCTATAAACTTATGTCCAAAAATGATTTACTGAAGATTTATAAGCATTCAAAGATTTTTATTAATTATTTTGGTAGTTATAGTAAATGTTCAAAATTTCTTCCTTCTGCAAAAATGCAAACTTACATTCGTCGAACTTCTTCGAATACTCCTGCTGTTGTAGAAATAGTAGTAAATGCATTTTAAATGTATTCCCAAAGCTGGTCTTCTGTTTCTATCACATTTTCGTAAACTAACTGTTTTGCGTGACCCCATAAATAAAAGTCCAGAGAAGTTACATTTGGTGACCTGGGAGGCCAACTGTTGACTTCATGGTTCTCGCCTTCCGGACACCCTGTATATAAACACTATTTGAAATAGGAGAAGGCATATGTTGCAAGAAGACGCGGAAGCGGATTTTCCGATGCGGAAGCTTCTGCAGTATATCCAAAGTATTTGTATTTCATGGCGGAAATTGGAAATTATGTTTTTCAATTATAAAAAGTAACGTTCATGATTACGGGCCACTCAAGACTATTTCTTGAGCAACGATTAAGGGAAAATCGACCATCACCTTTCGAGTTTTGCGTGTGTTTGTGACTTCAGAGGGAAGCGTTGAAGTAAGGGGTAGTTGTTTACGTCCACGTTAATTTATTAATTGTGCGTTACGAAAGTGGAATGAAAGGTTTGAGAAAAGGACAGCTAACGCTGTTAAACATATTACGTATTTACTATTAGGTATTAATTACTAACTGTTTAACGTTTAACAAGCAACGTTACTTTTGAGGAGTTTTCTACAAGTTTTTTGATAACAATAGTCTATTCAAGTCAGAGGGCAAATCCAGCTTATTACCTGATGCCCGCGGAAATTCTCCACTTCTGCGGGCCACATGGTAAGCCGGTACTTGCCTCTGCGCGCTCAGTAACGGTAAACATGCCATAAACCCGTAAAGTCGACGTTTCGGCAAAATCGCCACGCGGGGCTGACACCCCCGTTTGGGACCGTCTCTCCCTCTCTGCCACCGCCCTACTCTGCGGACCACGGGGGAGTGCACGAGGGCCTTGGAGGGCGGCTCTAGGGGATGAAAGGCCCATGATTTGCCAACTAGGTAAACTCCCCATTTTGGCGAAAAGGGATATATACAGCCACTTCACGACATACGGGCAGATTCTAATATACTTAGAAACAATCGACACCACCTTGAGCGCTCTAACACGCAATACTCGACATCTTGATACACCATTGCGGTCCAGTCCGCAATAATCGACATCACTAATAAAGCGCGATCACCATCGCGACAATAAGTAGTTGGCACATACACGTGCAATAATTACCAACGCCAACCCGACCTTCCAACCACAAAAGAAGCGCGGAAAGCTGCGTTACCACTAACTACGTAATTAGTAGCAGTTATACCTTAACCTTTAGACGGCAGATGCCGAATCATCGCTGACTTGACTTTTAGGTGTCCCTTGTTTCAACCGGCATTCGAAACAGAGTTATTGCGACCTGATGAGGATGCAACGAAGTCTCGGTTCGGCGGATTATAGTAATAAGCCACTTAGTCACATTTGGCCGCCAGACCGAGATGCCGACGTTCGGAAGACCGCAATATACCCCCCGTGGACTCACCAGCGCGACACTCGGACAATAGGTCCCAAAAACACTCGGGACCATAAAATATTCGTTACCAAACCAAAAGGTCACAGTTTTCGTCGACCAATAGCCGAACACACCACGTTTTCCACCTCCATAACACAACCACCAATCAGAACCAACCTAATTCCTATATATACATCTACACACCTGAAAACAGAAAATTAACAGTACAACCAGTGCACGAGACACATCGTCAAAAAAAAAAAAAAAACCGAATTTCAACTAAACATCTATCAATGAACCGAAAGCAAATCATCCATCAACCAAGTTTCATTCCACCTCGAACCAGCGAGAACTATCATCAACCTGCGCCAGAACTCCTGGTCATAAGACTTGATCAAAGTTCACAACACCTCCTTTCTTTATTTTAATCATAATATATTTGTATGATTTTAAACAATATAATGCCTAGTAAAATAAAACAATGTGGTTTTGCTTGCGTGCGAGATAGATTTTAGCATTGAGTTATATTTCACCCGGCATCCGTCGTGCGTACAACTATCATACCATCCGCTGTCCGAGGGTTAATGACCTCGAACGGCTAAAATCTATGAATTCTACAATAGTGGATATGCGACCAGCAAAAATAAAAACAAAGAAGTATATTTCATGTCGTAAAAGTTTTGTTTCAAAGTTTTTTTATAGAATCAGTAGAATATCAATATTCTTCATTTATATACTAGTTGACCTTTAAATTACAGAGATTCAGTCATTACTACACCAGCATGACACGCCATCGCATTATTTCTTTCATTTTCAAAAACAATACGTTCGGCAGCACCTTGCCAAATCTAAACACCCGCTGTTCGGAAAACTTTAATTCTTCATCTTAAAAGCTGTCGGGTATCCTCAAACAGCGAATTCGGCATTACAAAAAAGAAATATCGTCAAATAACTGCAAGTGGCAGGCTCCTATCTCGCAGATTAAACTGCAGGTCCCATGCGTGAATCAATCTGGCCTCGATCCAATTCCCAGGAATGCAATAAAACACGTGTTTCCCTTTTCGAGTGTCCTGGCGTGGCGTCGCTACGTTCGAACATCAGCGTAGACTCGTCGATGAGAAAGGTTAATTGCGTGAATCGGTTACCTTTCTTGGATCGTCTGATCGTCAAATTCTACAGATTGATCATGATAATTAGATCACCAGCCAGTGAGAAGCAAGGATCGC
Organism: Habropoda laboriosa; assembly: GCF_001263275.1. NCBI lineage: Eukaryota > Metazoa > Arthropoda > Insecta > Hymenoptera > Apidae > Habropoda > Habropoda laboriosa. The sequence continues at coordinate 224,195 of NW_017100444.1, read as the reverse complement.
CGCATAGAACTTCGCGAATTCGCTTCCATTGTTTCAAGTTGCTAATATCATATGTTCACGTGAATGTATACAGGGTGCGTTATGAATCAGTTCCCACAATCTTTTTGGTACTTTCGACCATCTGACAAAAAATTTTGTGAATAAAACTTAGTATTCAATCAACAAGAAATTGCAGATTTAAAAATAGCAAATCATCATAAGGTCACCATAATTTTTTGAAATAGGACTGTAGTTTTAAGTTCATAGTATTATAGATGTCAAGACGAGTTGAGATGTCAAATGACCTAGTATATTGTGACCTTGTGATGACCTCGAATTCAGAAATCGTCAAAAATCGATTGCTACGATATTTGACTTAATGTTAATTCAATCGACGAATCGCATTCAGATGAAAACAGAATGAAAAGTATGCACAAGATAATACAAATAACTGTAAATTAAATTTTATCTAGGTCGTATATGCAATCAATTAAAGTAAATATATTCTGATATGTAGCTTCCATTAAAGAATAAGTTTGTACACTTCTACATGCTTGTATTATGCGTTCTTTAAGATTTTCAGTGCTTTCAGGTCGCGTATCGTCGGTCATTAGGTCAAATATCGTGGCAATCGATTTGTGATGATTTCTGAATTCAAGGTCATCACAAGGTCATGATGTACTAGGTCGTTGAATTTGTCTTGGCATCACCTGTAATACTATGAACTTAAAAATACATAGTCCCATTTTAAAAAATTATGGTGACCTTTATTTTCTATTGAAAAGAAATGTTTTTGACTATTTTTAAATCTGTAATTTCTTATCGACTGAGTACTGACTAAATTTCGTTCCCAACATTTTTTTGTCAGATGATCGAAAGTGCCAAAAAGGTTGTGGGAATTGATTCGTGACGCACCCTGTATACTAGATGTCAGTTTAATGGTAAAATTCACCGATTTTGTACATATTGTTAGAAGTCATAAACAAATGTTACTGTTATGCATCTAAACAATTGTATTCTTACTAGCAAATATTCACTAATGCTTTTATAATGCTTCAAACAAGTGTAGCGTAGGCAAAAGTAAAAACTTAGGCACACCAATTAGGTGCAAGAACAATTCCTATTGGCCCGGATGTACCTGACACCGAACGGTCAAGTGCAATAAAATCGGCACTCGTCACGGTCCGTGCGGGCCTAGAAAATAAGGCACGTTTCCGAAAAGAAACAGTGTCCCTGCGGACAACGGTAAATCGGACATAGATCCAGTGTAAACTCCGCGCGAATAAATACACTTGTTAGAGCGAACAACTAACACAAGACTATACAGGTTATTCGTGGAGAGTTGAATAAATCAAACACGCATACAAGTAGCAACTCCCACATTGGTTACGCCGACGTGATCTTGTGAATAGTGCATATCCGAACGGTCTTTCGAGCTTCGCACCAGAGGAAGAATCATCATGGCTACATCAAGGGAAACAGCCGGCACCTCCACTGAGACTGCAAGAGTGGACATACGCGTGCCTCCCTTCTTCCCTGCGAACCCAAAAATATGGTTCCTAAAGCTCGAGGCGGAGTTCTACTTGAACGGTGTAACAGAGGACAGTACCAGATACTTGTATGCTATGTCCAGCCTGGAGGGCACATACGCAGAGGAGGTGTCGGACATCATCACTAACCCACCCTCCGAGGGCAAATACGACACACTGAAGAAGGAATTGATCTCGCGGTTGGCCGTGTACCAGAAACAAAAGATCCGGCATCTCTTGGAGCACGAACAAATGGGAGGCAAAACACCGTCGCAGTTCTTACACCATCTTCGAGGGTTAGCTGGCGAAGCAATCCCGGACAGCCTGCTACGTACGCTATGGTCAGAACGGCTACCGAGGAGCTTGCATCCCATGCTTGCAACCCAAGCCGACGACATCCCACTAAACAAGGTGGCCATCCTGGCAGATCAGGTGCACGAAGTAGAGGCAACCGCCCAACTCGTGAGAATCGAGGCGAGGCTGGAGGAGTTGCGGGAGGAGATAGCCGCGATGCGCCTGAAATTGGACAAGGTATGCTCGCGAGAACGATCACAAGAATTGCAACGGAGAAGAAGGAGCCGATCCCGCAGCCCGTGTTACAACCCAAACGCCGGAATCTGTTGGTATCATTGGCGTTTCCGACAGCGGTCAACACGATGCACTCCACCCTGTAACTGGCGACGACAGTAGGGAAATGAACGAACTAGTCACTAAGTGCGACGGTTGGTAACGGGCTGGAGGCGCGCCGACTACTTGTAACGGACGCGACTTCGAAGACGCCGTTTTTAGTGATACAGGTGCCGATGTGTGTGTGTGTGTGTTTCCGGACAGATACCAGGCCGGTTACAATTAGTACTAGAATAAATGACCATGCATATAAAATATAAGCAGATAATTAGATAGATATAAGAACATATAATGTGACAAATAAAATAGTTGGCTTGCAAACTCAGCTTCTTTGCTACATTTAAAAAATATGTTATCACTGGCGAGGGGGTGATGTAGCGTAGGCAAAAATAAAAACCTGCGTGCACCAATTAGGTGCAAGAACAATTCCTATTGGCCCGGATGTACCTGACACCGAACGGTCAAGTGCAATAAAATCGGCACTCGTTATGGTCCGTATGGGCCTAGGAAATAAGGCACGTTTCCGAAAAGAAACTGTCCTTGCGGACAACGGTAAATCGAGCACAGATCCAGTGTAAACTCCGTGCGAATAAATACACTCAAACAAAAGGAACAACTAACACAAGACTACACAGATTATTCATGGAGGGTTGAATAAACAAACAACCCCCATACAAGTATTCACTAATGCTTCTATTAACGAAACACTATTATACTTGTAATTGGAAATTGACATGAGATCACTAAAATTTTAAAAGTTTAACTCAAATGCAGGACGATTTCCCTTTGTTCAATCACTCTGAAATTTCGTAACAATCTCACAGTGTCAAAACTTTAGGAGGTACGGCAAAAAGGAACTCGGCAAAAAGGTGGCCGATTCGTCCGCTTGATTTATGCGCGTTCCTCTGCGCATGCACGACCCGCAGCTTATTCCTATTTCAACGCGCCGTTATTATCTTCATAATTCACCCCATTTGACGCGTGCCTTATAAATATATCGATCTTCTATTGGAGGCTGACCTATGCTGTCTGCAAATTCCCACGTCCCATAGTTTTTCTATCAGTTTTCTTTCGTCTCTCTGCTTTGCCTTTTTTTTTTTTTTGGAAGACGAAGGCAGATGGACTGAAGCATTGTTGCCGAAACACCTCGACGATCGAACATCAAAATGGTTTACCGGAGCAGAAGCTTCTTTCGTGCGGTAAATGGTCATCGAGAACACATTGACTCTGCATTCTTTACATACGTGCACACGTGCATACTGGTGCAGTAGTCAACTTCGATGGAAATTGGAAGTATGTATTTTGAGGGAAAAGAAAATAAGAAGTTTACAAATCCAGAAGTGATTTTTTCTGAATGGGATTTTTCATTTCGATGGCAATGCATGAATTAGAAGTAGAGATGAATAGTAAATGAAACTATTTAGTACGTTTAGTGTTTTCATAAGATTGACATACTCATGTAGTAACGGTTGAATCTGCCACTTCTAATTTAGCAAAACTACTCCTGCAAGAAAATACTGGAGAATTACGGAGAGTTCTATGTTAAGTTGAACAATATTTAGTGGCATAGTTGTTCATTTCTGTTGAAAGTATTTGAATGAATGTGAAAACCATTTACTGAGAGCGTCAAACGATCAATTTTAATAGAATTACAATTTTGTACTTTGACAGATCTTCAAAATATTAAACATTAAAATTTTGAAAGGCTTTAAGAATTGTGCTTGTGTTTCCTGATAAACGATATCGTACAGTGTTTTAATTGGATCCGGAATATGAACGTGAGTAGGAGTGAACATCCTGACACACACCAGTATCAGTGCGTCTTCAGACCCTGATGAAGCTAGCTGCAATGCTGGTGAAACGTCAAAACCAATTTCCTTTTGGACACGGCTTACATCCGGAAGCCTCAAACAGTACTATTAGGTATACAGAGTAGGTCAGAAGGTGTTAGGGACAAGGAATTATCCTAAATTTACGATACGGCCGACACATCTGTTATTTTTGAGGATTAGAATATTTAGTTTCGTAGCATGTTATTAATTTTACAACTAGGGGAAAACCGCTAGACGCTTAATGGGTTTTTAAGTGCCTGGCCTTTCCTGCTCAATAGCAAATTGACGCATCGTAATCTTATTCTTCGGACCAAGGACTGACTAAAACGTGGAAAACAATAGGACGATCCCTGCTCAATAGCAAATTGACGCATCGTAATCTTATTCTTCGGACCAAGGACTGACTAAAACGAGAAAAACAATAGGACGACCTGAACACCCAAATTTTTACCTTATCCTTGACCTACAGATGTACCGCTACTTGCACTTGACATACCAACCCCACTGCAGGGCGTGAACGACAGGACCACGATCCCCCCGAACATTTCTAACCTCCTCCATTGGACAGAACACCTTTCCCACCGTTTTCCCAATTTTCACTAAGCCACACCTCTGGACAGACGACAATGTATAAAAAGGACTGAACAGTTAAAAATAGGGACTCTTTTAAAAACACTCTGGACTCTTGGACGAACTATCACACTGAACTTTGCACATAACTAACCTTTAAGAATTTGTTTATCAAAAAATCTGTTTGCAATAAATTTTCTATAAAATCAGCTTCACGAATCGTGTGGGAGCCGTCAGAAGGATTAGTACAACCGAGTAGGTGATTCTAAATAAAAAATTAACCGAGTACTTCATTTTCGAAAAAATTAAATTTGAAAATTTATCGAATACGCATGAAATTGCAACTGTATCATTTTACCGCAGTTTTTGTTTTATCCATACCGGTGTTTATAGCCAAGTTTATAGTGATGTTAAAAACCATTTTCAACTTATTTGAAAATTAGAAAAGTGGGCCAAACAAAAATCTTTATGAGAAACACAGGAAGCAGTATCATCATATCTATAATATGATAAATATTTTTACAAGTGCTTGTTCTATTTTTAAATTTATATCACTTTCAATGACTATAAACAGTAATAGGCATGAAAACAATCTATGGAAAAATGATATGATTGCAATTGTACGCCCGTACGACGAATATTCAAACTTGATTTTTTCGAAAAGAAAGCATCAAACGAGAGATTCTATTCTACATTTTTAACATATTCTTTCACGTGGAATCTTTGCCTGTCTGGTTATACCACTCGTCTTAACCTACACTGTATATTCAGAAATCATACTAATCGTATCTGTTTAGTTTACTCGTGATTGATCTTGCGATCTTTCGAGTTTGGCCGAATTTGCACGTTTGTGCCGACTGATTACAAATTCGAAGGACCACTCCCGTGTATCGGGAGACTAACTGATTTGCTCGTGTTTGGTTTCCGGAAGATTTCGATGTCGCTTGTTGCTAGCCGAATGGATTCTGCTTTCGGGGGCTCAGAAAAAGTTCGAAGATACCTCGGTCAGGATACATTCGGCGGGGGTGAGACACGCGGATTGGTTATTACAATTTCGACTTCGACAAGGGAGGTGGTTGACTCTACGCGATTGGCAAACTATTAAACAAAGAACGAACTAAAGGGACGTCCCCAAGTCAACGGTCACTCTCAAGTGTCGTCCGCACCCTTGAGTGACGCGCGCGGAAACTCACGCGTCTCGCTGCAATAAACGCAGCAGGCAATAAGTCTGGGCAGCGCTTCGTCGCTAACAAAAATATACCAAAGTGGAGACCAAAAACCCGAAAAGTTAAAATATAACAAACAGATGTGGACGAGAGCCACGAGAAGAAAAGTATCGAACTTCTAAATAAACGTTAAAGTGCTCGGCCTCTCAAATTTACAACTGCTGCAAAGGACCGAATAATTTCCAGACCCGTGCCTGGAAAACGCCGTAAATCTAATAGGACGACTAAACAGTATCAATAAAAAGAAGAAGCGAAGCTTAGGTTTTATTGCTTTGTTTATGATTAATAAAATTTGTATTTTTAAGTTACTTCCAAAAGGTAACGGAGTAACTTCCAGCAACTTAAGAAATCTAACCTCTGTACAATCATCTGTATAACTGCGGAAGGCAAAATATTCCTTAATCTTTTAAGTGTCAACTCAATTGATTTAAGTGTCGACTAATTCGCAAGTGAAAATGTTCTTGTGCTGCAAGATGAAATATTGTGAATACATTGTGTGTTAGTTTTGTTGGGGCTCACGGTACGGGCTCATACACGAGATTCAATATAACAAGGCCGGTCTGTCGAAATTGAAGAAGGGGACGGAAGAGAGCGGAAGAGGTGTGCTACGCCACTGGAAATGGGGTTTGGGGCGCGTGAGAACTGTCCTGGACCGTTTTATGCATACCAAATGCATATCCAACCACTTTGATGCATGGCATGTATAGTCAATTGATTTATAGCCGAAATAAACCGCCTTCCCTTCCGATAAATAGAAAAGTTCCACATGGCACGTTCGACAACGTGACCACAGCAAAAACTTTTCATGTTTAATACTAATCTCCTGAGAGCAAAGTCAGTGGCCGTTGAAAATATTTAGCCGTAATGAAATATGCTTAATTTAATTTATAACTGATACGAAGAGATATGAACCATTTTTAGTTCTTGAACCATTGCCCTGACCTCGAATGTATTTTGGTGAATATTTTGGAAATATCATTTTATAGATCACTTCTTGGTCAAATTTAACACTGCTTTGTTTAGCTTTTAAAGTATGTCGATGCAATACCCATATACAATTGTACATAATACATTAAATTCGTTGAATTAAATAAGCCAAAAACAGAAATTATGGACAAATTTAAATTTACTCTAAATTTAAAGTATATTCTAATT
>NW_017100444.1:198842-217261 GCF_001263275.1 Habropoda laboriosa | reverse complement strand
AATTATGTGCCGTAATATCTTATAAATATATGCTGCGAATAATGAAAAATTTTCGTAGTACATTTTCTTTCAGAAAAAAGACTCAACCGGGGTTTCCTAACAACGATATAGCCACTTAAATAATTGTCAGTTACATTAAACAGTATTATCTGTAGTTATATTAAATGGAACCTTTTAAAAATAATATCTTTGAATATTTTGTAGAATTAACAAAAATTACCTTCTTGAAGAATAAATAAAAAATAATCTTTAGCTCTAATGTAAATATAATTTACACATGAGCCTTAACATATCTAATAATTAATTATTGAATATTTTACTATAAGATTCTTCATTCTACTCAATATTCCATTAATTTAGGTTGGTTCAAATATGTAATCAATGTACTTGTAAAAATAAACTTCTCCAAATAGACACATTATGTTAAATACTAATTTCGAAAGTGAAAAACAATACATACTTTTCCAGCATCAATGAGCAAGTTGCACACCGTACACATACACCTAACAATTAAGATATTCAAAAAAATCCCACCTCCTAGTTAAACGAGTCTGTTTTTCGTATCACCATAATACTTCTGTAGCAAATTGATCTTAATTTCACAGTCCAGATCTTATCTTTCAACGAATTCAAACGAATGACACGCATCCAAGTAAGAGAACCTCCGAAAGACACCGAATATCCCATGTATAAGCGGCAACAAAGCTGGAACAGACGATATTTATAGCGCGCCATAGAGTGGGGCGGAAACTTCCCTCGACTCTCTATCGTTCACCGGTTGCGACCGTTTCGTAAAATCAGCCATAAATCCTGGTGACCCTAGTGAACGTTGCGGAACAGTTGAAAACTGCTTGGCAAAGGACTTATCCACGCCCAACCGGAGTTGCATTCGAACGAAAGGTTCACTGGCTTAATGGCGTCCCATTGTTGTGGCCCGCGACGCCTACATGGTAGCAACCACGCGAAACGAGCAATATGGGAACACTGTTCGCGTCTTACTGCCAGAAATGGCTGTCGGAAAATGTCTTTCGTCTTGTTTCACCGAGCACCAAATAAGCTTTGCACTAACAATAAGCAGCTCGTCTTTGAACATCGATATATATTGTAAGTAAGCACAGTTAGCGTTAATTCTGTACAGTTCTTGGAATTGTATATACATGTAGCAAATCAAGGATTTGCAAACACAACAAAATCCCAACGATCGGTACAAAAAATGTTAAATACTCACAATCTAAGAAAAGTGCTCTGCACGAAGTCCGCGAGAGTACTGTGTGCAAAGTCCGAAAGAGTTCCGTTTGACGTCTCAAAAGGTTAAGTTTGAAAGCCCGAATGGTTCTCATTAAAATCCTCAAGTTCAAGTTAATCAGCCGAAAAATCCTCCCTTCTTCGTATTAGAGAGAAATATAAAAAAGTAAAGCTTAGAATTGTCCAATTAATAAATGGGGAGCGTCGATTGTCGTTGAGGGTGATTTGACTATTTGCCTATAATTTAGATAATATTTTCAAAGAAAGTTAGCGTCACCTTTCAGCTAGACCCAGGTCTTCGAGAGAGTATACAATTTATGACAAATTGACTACCTCAAAAACGGCACTGACCTATATATGACGACTGCAGCATAAGTCTAAATAGGTGGCCCAACAGTTTGTGACTTAAGCAAGAACATTTGAGTAGAAAGTGTTCTGTGTCTAATTTCTATTACTTATTTTTAAATAAATGTTTTTAGCTGTTGTTCCGTTACTTTATATAACAGATACGGTTGAGTCTCTTTAGGATAGGGCCTTGTTACCGGCCCGCAACCACCCAACATGTGAATTTGTTTTCTAAGAGGCCTGCAATGCAGTATAAGGCAGTGGGACATTCCAACAACGACGCACTTTCGTTAGTCTATTTTACGCGATTTAGGATCTCCAGAGACGTTCTGCAAGTAATCTTAAATAATCGCTCGAACGATTCACACGCATCCTGAAGTTTTTCTGACACCACATTTAAAATCGTAGTGCCATCCGTTTTATGGCTCTTCTGTTTTCCCCACATCTAAGTATTTGTTCTATTTTCTCTTCCCACCTTACTGGTTGTTATTATAGAAAATAAGAATACCTATTACGAGTATAATCATTTTCTTTACGATGTCAACAAATCAAAGCTCCAATTCATTTGTACTGATGAGAGATTTGTGGCGGTATCTTCTACGCTCCACCACCAGAGGGACAGACTAACGACCAATTCTCACTAGTCCTCACTGAAGGCTCCCGTTTGTATATATACAACTTCCGACCTGAGTCTAAAGTACCCCCGCTTCTAAGGCACGGGTCTTCTAGGTAGTCTTGTGACGAGTCCCCTACACCGGTTCATCCGGATGAAACGCACATTTCCTTTTCCGCTTATTTCTCTTACCTCCTGCCATAACCTAACCGCCCACAGATTCAAAATTTGAAATTGCAAATGCACGAATTTAATAGTTCAAGGCTGCTCGAAAATATCATTGATTCAAAAATCTACAATTAAGAAAGAAAATTAGGCTATATTGTGGCGGAGTTTTCAGAGTTACAGAATTAAAAAGTTGTACTACGGTTTATGCAGTTTATCGTAGCTTATGGATAATAAATGCAGTTCCAGTAAGCAAAATGAGAACTGTAAACACCAATGATTTCTAAAATGGAGTCAATATATGCCGTATCTATTTTCACTTTTAACAAGACCGAAGCAAGTTTCGCATGGATTTGAATCGGGATAGCGACGTAAATAAGAACCTAGATAGTAGTACAAACCCATTCATAAGTCACCCAAACAATTAATACATTTAGATTAAAAATAAATTTATGAGTTTTTTTGAGAAGTTAGAAGGATTAGTTTACTAGATGACGTGTATAAAATTTTTTGAAAAAATTGTAATTTGTGAAAATCGCGAAGAAAATTGTAAAGGTCACTGTTTACAACTTTTTTATCTGGGCTTGCATCGAAAATTTAAAAAATACGTTTTGTAGATCTATGTCAATTATACAGATGCTGAAAATTTCATCGAAATCGGTTGATGGAGAAACATGCGACACATCAAAAGATGTAAGAATCTTCAGATTTATTAGTGAAATAGTGCGATTTTCACAATCTTTAACCGTTTGTAACTCATAGCGACATTAACAATATCAACGATTAGTTTGTTTCTGTTTTATAAAAATCGTAAGTATTGTAGTATCGTAATTTTAAGAAAACGTAGTTTTAAGAAAATGTGGCGAACATAAAAGAGAAAGCCAGGCCCAACGAGAAAAACCCCGGCGACGAGAGGCCCACGAAGGGCCTAGCTATAAAGTGTGGCGAGTGAGGGATGAAAGGACAGTGTTGTTACGTGGGTCAAAGTCACATGTATTATAGTTATCTGTATATTTTTGTTAATAAACATCTATTTATATTTCTAATTCCACAGTATTTTAAAAATTCTTAAGCAGCTGACAACTTTCGTTACGTATCAACTCTTGCATTTTAATAGATTTAACTATCGAACTGTAGATTCAAATAAAAATGTACTAAAAGTTTCAAGTTCTATAAGATTAAAAAAATACGGTATTCGGCTCATAAATTACACAACCATTGAACTAAACTGAAATACGGCGAACTATTCCAGTCGCATGGCAGAAATATTCCACCTTAACACGTTCGCTGCTCCCCGAAAATTGTAAGCAGCATGCCGAGTGCTAGCGATTTGTAGTCTCAACTAGGCACGCACATACACACGCTGTTTCAGCGTTCAACAGAGGATTCGGTATGGTAGTCGTTCATCGCGCAGGGGTGGTATCGACTTTTGATGTCGCAACGGTGACCGATCGACACACTGTCGACGCTGGCACACAGGGGAAGACATTCTGTGTCGATGATTCTTCGACGATGGCAGCGAACGTATTTAAAGGTACAGAACACTCTTATGCTTCTTTCCATAAAAACAATTCGTCATCTTTTTCTTTCTCATAAAATATCAACATAACATTGAATCGGAAACAGAAGCCGAATTAAATGCAACTCTACAAAAGGTATTTCAAACTAGTCTCACAATCGCTAACGTCACCATACAAAAGTACATACGCTGATTATGATCGGGAGGGTGTTTAAAAGAAACGAGATCGAGCGATTCTGGCGAAACGGTGAAAATTTTTCGATCTGATTAAACGAAACGACTCTCTCGGAAAGCAAAAATAGCTTTTAGGGATGTCACGTATTTTATCCACTTTCCCGGTAGCCGTATGTTCTCCAGTCGTACGACTCTTTCTCTTCAGCCTCGTGATAAGTTTTCGATGGAATTAAGGATCGTGTTCACAATGGCGATGACCGCGGCTAGCGGCACCATACTGATCCTTACAATAGATGTAAGATAGCCAGAATCCTCTCTATTCTTGGGAGCCATAGGAGTGTCCCGTCGATAGATTTATTGTGACTTTTTTGCCGGAGAGTTCCTCTTTTCCTTTCGTCTCTGGCTATCTGCAATCTATATCGTGTCCCTGCCCCCGCTGTGGCCTCGCCCCTCCTTCTATCCTTCTGTACACCTCTTCGTCGATACAATCGCTATTGCAACCTCCGCGCTGCATCCTTCTTTTCCCCCGGACCAATACACGGACCAACTGCGAAAGCTTCGTCCCGGCAAAGAGATCTGCGGAATTGACAACTCGTGGCAACCGCCTGGTTTCTTCTCCCCCTCCCCCTCGTGCCGCCACAGTTTCTCTCTTTCTGCGAGTTTTTCTCTCCTTCTCCACCCCTTGCTGCAGCTACTGCTGCTCCGTCTACCCCTTTCCTCGACGCTTTTCTTCTTGGCTGCGTTCGCCGAATTTTTCATCCTCTGATCCTTCCTTACGAATCGCTCCCTCATCCAACGCACACGCCAACCACTTTTCTCTCTCACACTGATTTTTACCATGCGCTATTTCTCTCCAACCCCTCGCTCCACGGTGGCGGCAGATTTATCTAGAAGTTTTATAGCTTCTGCGGCTGATACGTCGACGAGATACCGCGAAGGTAACCGCGCGAGAACCACGCGGACGAAGGAACGCGCGTTAACGGACAGACGTTCCGGCTCGCGATTCAGATAAGAGGCGATAACCGAGCGGATCTCCGTTTGTTAGTCTTCTTTGCTCTCTTCCTCTTTATTTGGCGTGATAAAAATGTCTGACGCGGTGTTCTCAGGTTTGTGAGAACGTAACTAAATGGGCGTGAAAGGGAGCTTGCGATTCGATACATCAATTTCCTTGGCTGATCGACGGTAGAGAACCATGGGTAAAATATTATACTTCCGTTGATTGCCTATTGGAATAAGGGTGCGTACGATAAAAGTCGAGATTGAACGCTCCAAAGTCCGGATTGAAGAAAAATGGATGATTTCGTTGTGAAATAGCTTGGAGAAGTGTGTTCGTTGTAGAATTCTCTCCTGCCATAGTTGCACTCGGAATACTTTGTGGTGTCGTCAAATATGACACAGTTTGAAAGTACACAGAGCGAGGCAAAAACTTTGTCCATCTGGACTATTTTCATTATTTGTAATAATAAAGAAAAATTCTATATGCAAAACTTGCAGGATATCGGCCATAAAATGTGCCATCGTTCTTTGGAATACATTGATTTAAAAGTATACTTTCACATGAGAAGATCGAGTACCGCTTTTTTAAAATTTTTTAATATTTTGGTATTGCAAGTGTTCCATCCATGCAACGAAAAGTCCAAGCCATTAGGCCTTCACACCTCTTCAGATAGTCAATTCTTTTCAAATCTTTCTAAATTAACAGTGATTATTTTTTCCAAAACTAATGGTAGCGAAGTTCAACAATCGCGTTGTCGCAAATGAGTTTCATTAATACTCAGCGACACAATAAGCTATTGACGACATGGACGGTAAGCGCTTAATTAGAAAAGTTCCGTTTCGTGATCGTCAATACCTTACCATAAAACTTCTTGCCTCGATTTCTGTCCAATGTGACATCTCGCACCGTAATTACAGCCTACATGTCTTGAAATCAGGCCTCGTGCCCCTTTTTGGCCCCTTTTTGGCACTTGCCAGGAAAACCTCCCAGTAGCGCACTTCCGCGCCTTCCTTCTCCACAAATTCTTAGAAAGTTGGTTTAGAAATAAACTAACCATTAATTTCTATTTCCCTTTTCTAAGAATTCTTAAACTACCAATCGTCTTTCTACATTGGCTATCGGAAAGGTATAAATTAATATTCCACAAATTAACGCGTTCAGGGCAGCAGCGAAATTCACGAAGTACTTACCTACTTATGACTGGATGGTTCAATTTTACTGAAGCATTTATTATCATTAATTCTGAATTTTTTTCAGTTTCTAACCTTTCAGCTCTTAAATATACATGTCTTTCGTAGAATATTATAGAATACTGTGGTCACCGGTGGGTCAATCGGAAAATATGTAAGAGCAACACTCGATGTCCCACTGGTGGGTCATGTCGTCCTGAACGTGTTAAATAATCTAGTCTTTTAGACAATCATATAGTCTCTGACAAACCAGTGTTTTGACAACAGTTTCTTGAGTATCTTAATCGACGGTCCCTAGACATCTTATATACCACGCGGTATCTTAACTTCAACTTCAACAAGTGTTAATAGTGATCACCCAACGAATCGATAGATTCATTTATTATCACCCAAAAATTCTAAACATTTTAATCAGCTGCTATTCGTTAAATTGACGTGCAACGTACTAAAAAGCATCGTCGGGTTATTTGTTCACCAAGACTGATTACTCTTACTAATAACAATTTTCTTGTTTACAAGGAAATGTATTGTTATTCGAACACATGCATACATACTGTAATCGAACGCTCGAAAGTACCGTGACGTTGCATACCTTGTATTGAATTTTTATACGCTATTTATGTTTTCCTTTTGTAACATGTGTATGGTTGTTAGATAAGTTATGATTCGTTTTACTGAAAAATACTTAAAAAATACTAAGGTTCTACTTAGAAAACAAAACCTAAAATTGATTGAAAGAATGAAAAACAAAGTAAAACAATTTTGATTTATGAAAGTTATGCAGACTTAAATATAGTACAACTTTTGTTTGACACAATGTTTTGTAAACTGCAAGGATAATCCTGAAATTTCGTGACGAAACTCACACGGAACACACTGCCCTGTTTGTATTTTCTGTTTTATGTCTGAACACGAAAACACGAAAACTGTATTATTGGTATGGTTAATCAGAAGATAGGAGATACATATGAATACTTAGTTCTTAAGGTATTTTTATTGGTATATACTGAATCATTAGAAGTCGAAGTAAGAAACCCAGCTGGTCCTTTAATAACGATAAATCCAAAACATTTATTAAATTTTCTTTTCTTCTTCTTTAGTCGTTTTCATACTAAACGTGTCAAAGCATTAACGACATTTTTCTTATAACATTTCGTCAATTACTAATTGTTTCTTTTATAGCGCGAAAAGTGGAGACGTTTTATTACACACGCATGCCACTTACAAGCAGGAAACAACCCTCAGAGGAGAATTTGCACCATACTGTCCGATTTAGTCGCTTATACGAAACGTAGATCATTCCAGGTACAACAAATTTGTAATGAGAGTATTATTTAGAACCTAATTAAGATAATAACATAAAATGTTTTTATAGAAGCTTGCTCTTTTAAGAATTACAGGTACTTCTTTGTCCTCGGTACGTAAAAATTGGCTTTTAAATTAGTCCTTTATCTGCAATTCAACATTATTCATAGGATTTTATTTTGCAACTCAATAAACCTTTTAGTTAATAGTTGCGGAAATAAAAATTCATTTCTACCGTTAAGACGCGTAAAAATCAGCAGAACTCTAACTATCCAGTTTTGAGATTATGATTATGCGACTTATCTCTTCAAAATCACATTCCAAATCAAGTAGCAAATTTTTTAAAATTTTATTAAAGTAAAAAAATAATATCAGATTCTGCGAACCAAAAAGCTCCTAAATAGCCTGTATTGATGATGAACAAGGAATAAATAACAGCGCTATGGTTTTCAAACAACTTTTTACGGTTTGAAATCACTGTGCAGCGGTCAGAGAGTGACAGCCGGCATAAACTTCGTTTGACAGCGGCGATATACAGGGTGTCCCATGAACTCTGTGTTAATGCCCGTGGTTGTGGCGATGAACTTTCGAGCTTTGTGGATGTTTGCACGATGTTGTGCCGTCTAGATACTGGTTCGAAGGACCACCCAAGTGTTTGGGACTTGTAAAAACTGATCTATGGTATCGCGTGATGTGAGCTCGTTTCTCCTTGGTTCTCCTTGTTCGTGGTGGTTGAACGACTACTCGACGACTCAACTCTCCGACGTCGCGTCTCGGACGTCCGTGAGAGGGAATTTGTTAGGACACGCTGATTGGTTAATGGTGAACAATTGCATCGTTCGGAAATTTGTGGTTTATGGTATGTTCGTAGGCTATTGAGCGCGAGGGACACAAATGACTAAAAATCTAGCAAAGCAATTCTAGTGACCTTCGCAGGATGTAATTAGACCCGTGCAAGCAGTAAACGAAAATCCTCAACTCAAAAATAACCGTTCCCGGTCGATCGTGGCATAAACCGTTTTTACAGAAAACCTAACACTCTGTTTACCTCAAATATCCATCTCATTATTTCAAATAATAAGCGAAATCGTTACTTACAAAAGTTTTACGATTGCAACACCTTTTTTAATAATTCTATACTAAATGAATATTGACAACTTTATGATCACTGAATGAAGAACTTATTAATACTGAGAGATGTCAGAAACTTAACAACGTCCTTTCTCGATATTTACTATCTACTGCTTGTTTTCAAGTTTCCAGAGTACTGAGCATAGCTTTGAACAGGTTTCATAATAAAAGTAATAGGGCAATATGGATAGAATTAAATATCTCGGGAACTTTTATACTCAATATTCACTTTTCTATCGAATTTAACTACAAAAAATTGGAGGTTCCATTCAAAAAGCAGAATTGACCTCCATATCTTCTCTACGTCTCCACTTGTAAAGAAACCATTACCACTATGTTGTTCCGTGTAACCCTTGCAATTCTGAAGAATTCTTCGAGGTTGTAAATCAGGAAGCACTGGACGCGACAATGTTTACACGAAATGAACTTTGTCTCAAACTAATGAGGCAAAGGGGTTCTTAATTGAATGCACTATTGGTTTTATTAATATATTTAATAACAAATATCAACCGGTTCAATGTGGTCTAGGTATGTGTCAGTGTTTGTCTGCGATGGTGTGATTGCTTTCGTAAAATGTTGCCTTTATACAGAAAAGAGTGGTTGGGGTGTGTTGTCGTGGGACCAATCCTTGACGTTCGATCCTTAAGGGTCGTCCTCCCCGAGCCACGAGCATTCCGCCCACTCCGGAATTTCCAAGATGATGACGTGGGGCATGATCGCGACCGGGGACTCGGACCCACGTGGCAATTGGTCCTAACGGGATTTTGAATTTTCGTGTTGCAAGTGTGGCTTTACGAATTGGGGGAAACGGATGTGCACCAGAAGGGCGTGTGGCGAGCGAAACGTAAAAGTTCAATAAACACCTACTGAGCCTCGTCCTCCAGAAAGATGTTAATAAAGCGATTAGAAAAAAGGGAGGCACTCAAAAATAGCTTGGATCGTACGTGTCATAGAGCCGAAAGGATAACGGTTTAGGCTTATTGGGGAGGTGTCCATTGTCACGTTCGGTACCGAACACATGTCGTATCTTGCGTGCAACCATACAATTTTGTAAGCAACATTTTCGTTCACTACATAAAATAATAGAGATATTTGACGTGGACAATGTTGGTGGGACATCCTGTACATACATATAATAGTCACAACAGCAGGAGTTGCGTAATTATGAAAGTGTGTACGTCCAGTCTTCGGTCCGCGCCCCTGGTTGGAATTGCTTTCCAGTCAAATTGTCCAGGAATGAGCATAAATGCGGCGTGTACACGTAGCGTGTATCGATGCGGCTCAGTGAAACACCGGCTCCGACAGCAGCCACAGAACAGCAGCTTGATGCCATTGCAATATGTTCATTATGTGCGACCATTGTCCACTCATACGTGTAGCAATATGTAATTGCTTTTGTCGAGGTCCGCGGATAGAGTAATACAGCGCTACGAATTCGTATTTACCTAGGGAATAATGGTCGATCCGAACCGCGATGGTAACTTTAATTTCACGCGTTTCTTACTCCCGATTTGTCGAATTGGCGCGACCAGATTTTCTACGACTTCCAGGTGAGAGATCGATTTCTTTTTGCAACGATAATGTTGCGCTTTTGAGCGTATGATTGAATTACGACTGAAAAGGATTGGTACGTTTGGGTTTTGCAATGAAGAAAATGACAGAAGTAGCAAGAAAATGATTTCAATGTCTAACTTGAGTTATTCTGATCGTTTGACGTTTCAGTAACTATTTTGATATCTTTTGCGGTAATATGATGAAATAGAAATAAAAAAGTAAGTTAGATGAAATGTCAAGAGTCCATTGAATTGTTTTTTAATGGAACCCCGTACGGTCCTTCTTGGATAAAACCACTTTAATACTCGTATTTTAAAGAAGATTAATAATTTACAAGAAAACTTTGCAAAACTTATTTATTGTAAAGTGTTAAAGAAGAACCATGCATCAGCGATGTTTTACACGATAAATTGAATTGCAATGGAATTTGAATCGGAACTGTAATTTGACATTAAAATAAAAATATTTCTTGTAATATATTCTCCCTTTGATACTATTCAAGTTAAGTACAAAATATTCTCTTTATTACTAAAACTAATAGAAATAATTAGGTAGTATAATTTAGATAGGACGTTCTCTCCTGTATATTAAATAATTTTGTTTCAAAAATATTTTTTATCCTGTATAGAAAAATTTATGGAAGATAATTTTATTCAAAGCCCTAATTTTAGAAAAAGTTATATTTTGTCCTATAAAAGGATAACTAATTCACAGAAAATAATCAATACAGGTCAATTCACAAAATATGTTAATATCTTGCTTGCAAACATTTTGCTGACAAGAATTTTGCTAATTTGATTAGTCATGCATCGTCAGACAATGGTTTATACGATAAATCTTACCTTTAAATAAATTACCTAATATAAGAAATCGCAGTACAATTAAATGTTTGAATAATTCTAAAGATGACTCGGACTACAAATTTGTTCCTCGTCCATTCAATAAAAATCGAAAAATTATGTTTAAATAATAGTGGCTAAATTCTTCAGTATACCTATATTAATAGTTTTCTACTTTTTAAAAAATATTCCACCTGCACGTAGAACACGCTGTAACAAAATTCATATTCTAGAATAGAACATATGGTGAGATTTCTTTTTATTAACTTATTAAGATGATGTATCTCTATTACCATGCAACGTTTAATCCAGTAATTAAATGATCAAATAGTCGGATTCACAGTTATTATTACAGAACGGTGTTAGCCCATTGAAATACTGTTGCAACCAAGACTGCGGTTCTTCATATTCCTTTCTTATTTACTGGCCTGCAAAGCTCAGTAATTAGAAGAATGATACGGTAATGTTAATGAACAACAAAATACCGAGTAAAATCATATGAACGACGTTTAATAATTCATGGAAATATCTGCACTGCGCAAGATTGCAACTACTAGCGGCAACGCTTCGCTTAACGATTCTCCTGCACACTTACATTTTAGTGGCTCAAGTGTAAATAAGCAAAACACTTTAGAAATATAGACCATGTGTTCATTTTCATCTACAATGTCTTTTAACAGCGAGCAAGCGAAATTGTTTGGGAGAAAATGTAAAACAACGTAAACACGTGGCAATTTAATTATAATAAATTCTTTTTAAGTGCTTTCATTATAATTAACCTTCTTCGCTATTCCGAGGACGTTTGGGAATTCCTGTGTTCCTTGTTATACCTTTGTGTCTAGGCTTACGTTGCGTCGACACAGGTCAGTGCCCTTTCTGAGAAAGTCAATTTGTTTGCCAAGGATTGTGTATTTTCTAAAAGACTTGGGTCTGGCTAGAAGACGAAATTGCCATCTCTCGAAAAACTGCCAGCCAGATCACCCTGTACGGCAATTGACCCATCGTAAGCCCACACGCAGTGAAAAGAGGGACTTATTTAGTATTTATGGGCCGGTTTCCCAAACAAGAGACTTTTTGTGCAATATTCTGCAAGTCCCACTTTTCTGCATTTCCCTCCAAGATGCGACTTCGAGAGAGGATTTTCAGACGATGAAGGGAACGCATTTTCAACTTGGACGAACAGCATTCCTCCATCAGACAGAATAACTTCAGACCTTGTTGCAGAAAGAACAAAATTGGACCTTGCATCGAACAGTAGAATCATTCGGACTTTGTAACACGCAGTCTTGCAAACTGTGTTACATTATACAATAAACACTTGTTATTGTTAGCAAGGCTTTCGAGTAAGGCTTTGCCAAATATTTCTGATTCTAATGAACTCTTGGAACTAACACAAATCACCCTGAACGGTAATTGACGCTCCCCATTGTTTAATTGAACAGTTCTAAACCTTACTTTTCTGTATTTCCTTCTAAGATGAGACTTGGAGGGAGGATTTTTTGGACGATTGATTTAAATTTGGAGACTTTGATAAGGACGATTCGAGCTTTCAAACGTAACCTTTTGGGACGTCAAACAGAGCTCTTTCGGACTTTGTACACAGTACTCTCGCGAATTTCATGCAGAGCTTTCTCTTAGACTTTGGATATTTAACATTTTTTGAACTGAACATTAGAACTTTATAGTGTATACAGACAACGTATGAATAGCTTTAAATAAATTTTGTTGTGTTTGCAGAGCCTTGATTTGCTATATATACAATTTTAAGAATTCTACAGAATTTACATAAACTACAGAAGTCAGTTGAAAATCATTTCTCGAAAAGCATACGTCGTGAAAGTCCTCGGAAAAATTCTGTAGTCGTTGAACAGTCGAGGCAGTATCGTAACAGACATTCAACATTGCTTCGTTCAAATCGTCAACCAGTCGAGACGGTAACGCATACTTTTACCACTCAATAATTAAACCGACCATTACAACTTTACGAAACAAAAATCAAACTTTTCAATAAACATTACCTATTTTCAGCGTTTACAAAACCCTTACGTTTAAATGAATTAATCGTTGATCTCGCGATAAAATGGTAAAATGGCTAAAGTGATATAAATTTACAAGTACCAAAATAAACTACGCTGAAAACTTTACTGTTTCTCAGTAAATCAGATATACATTAATCTCAGAATTCTCCATCTTTTTCTCGCATTGCGTTTCTCTATATCTTTGTTTTTCACATACTTGCAGTATGTTTTGCAGATGCAATAGCTCACGTCAGAAGCAGGCAACCAATATTGGTTCGCTTCTGCTCGCTGCAAGATTGTCCACGTTCTTACCAGACGTTTTTCAATAGAAAGTTTCACAAAGACAACGTGAAATGATTAGAAGGACGTGGAACTAAAATAAATTTATTCCTTCTGAAAACTTAACAACAGCATAAAATACTTCACTCCTTTTATTACTCGAAAGATCTTTCGACATGTCGACATTTTAAATATAAATTAAAAATCTGCACACAGCAATATCTATTACGTGATCTTCTCTTTCTCGAAAAACTAGCTATTTAAAATAGCTATTTAAAGTATCTAACAAAACACACAATTTTCATAGATGGTAATTATAAATTTTCTACATCAATAATATTGTTAAGGCGTATCCTGTAGCCGGATTTATGGCAGCGAGTCAAGTGGTCGCCGTCGCAGGCAAATATCGCTTTCTCAAAACACCACAAGTGTTTATTGCGTTGCCTGCGACACTTAGTCCCTAGGACCAGACCCTGACATAAATCCTGGAGACTCCGAACGGAAAATAGAAAAGCGGCCCACGACTTTTGCCAACGTCGATGGGCCACTTGACTTTAACAAAGCCTAGAAAAGCGGAGATTCCACAGGATTCCCACGCATCCGTCCACCGAACACTTTCTTCGGTCGTTGTTTACCCCACCCTAAGATAACGCGCTAAGGGCGAAATGGAGGGAGGTTGCGATGCACCGGAGTAAACTGATTGGTGATCTAGAAAAGGAAAAATCACCAATCAGGGTATTTTTAGGAAAATAGAAGTCTTCTTCGCAGAAACACTTGGCCACTCGCAAGAGAAACACCTCTCACTTCGCAGTAGAATTTATATCTTGAATTAGTTGTAGAAAATAGAACATAAAATAAAAACTTAGTGTTTCAATCAAGAAACTGGTCCTTCGAAGCCTTAGAACATTAGTCGGCACACACGTGCAAAAACCGGCAAAGCTTGAACGATCGAAAGATCAACCGCAAGCCCTAACAGCACTTGACCTCACTTCGATTAATTTGAATGACAGAAAGTTCGTTAAAAAATTCTTAAAATTGCTAACTCTCTTCTGGAAATTTTTGTATAACTTACAATGCACAGTGATTCCAAACATTTGGCCGGTAGCGTACATACGTCACCGTCAGGGAACAGATACGTATTTGTTCGTCTTTCATCGTAACATACCACGCATTGGTCACATTTTCACCGTACAATGAGTTTTCTTGCGGCAGCTTCCGCAACAGTGTAGAAATGAGAAAGCTAGAACGTAAGATAAGGTGAGACGAAGCGTCTCTTAACAACGGCGCCGATCGATGTTCGACTCGAACTTCTCAAGCAATTTCGTCGCCTGAAACGGTTGATCCGTTTCAAGAGGTATTACGCGGTCAAAAATGCTTGAAAACACGAGGACACTTAATCTTAACGAGTTTCTGAATATTTAGCATCTTCCAATAACGATCTGTATGCTTCGAATCAATAGAATTTACAAAATGAGGAGTATCACGAGTGCATGTTTTCTTTTTAGTGCAACCGATTAGTTGGTAAGCTTATTGAAAGCATCAATAATAAATGTTATTACAAATGGTTACTCCTCCATGTTCGAGGAGTTACGGGACACCCTGTTGCAACGAGCCATGCTTTCATCCTGCCGCTCGCTCATCTTCAAACTTACACACATACACGTATATAAAATCACTCCCACATACTTCTTTCTTTCAATTAACACCAATTTTGTTAAGAAATAATTGTATGTTATATCATTCATACGTCTTTTATCTGAATTTGCCAGGTGTCCGGATACTTATGGACGGGAGTGTATACATATATGACTTTTGAAAACGTTTGATACTTTTGAACAAAATGTCTACTGAAGCAAAATTTTAGTCAGATCTTAAAAAGCCAATACAATTGCCTTTTTTAAAGATACCACATTATGAACTGTAATGTAAACAAATAGAAGATGTTACATTTATTTCATAATATAACAAATTTATTTTTGCTTTAATCTACTAACAAGCAAAGCAGTTCCTCCTAATTCTTTGTGCGGAACGTTTTTCAAAAATACATATACAGTGGATTCCGGTTAATTGGGACGCCGGTTGAGCGGGACCGCCGTTTATTTGGGAGAGATACTGAAGAACGGAATATAAATACATTACATAATATACGTGTTCATTTACTTATTTTTGATTACTTATTAATGTTATTTTATTACTTATTGTTAGCTTTGTTTGCATGCTTAAACACACATTTGTATTCAAGACCGAATATTACATACGTTTTTCAATAAATCCTTTTTGGCTTCATTTTTTACGTTGTTCAGATTTTGCCTGCTGAAATTCGCTTTTTTGGGACAAATTAGTCCAGTCCCAATGTGTCCCAATTAACCGGAATCCACTGTATATGTAAAATTTTTTGCCAAAGTTAACTGTACCTCGAAGTCCTTCATAGTATATAGCAGCTGAGGGCTAAGTCCCCTTAACACTTATATCAATAACCATAATTGTCGTTTACTTTATCGTCCAATTTTAGTAGCTTTCTAATAACAAACTTCTAAACTTGAAGCAAACAGGGATGATGATGAAGGAAACAGGGATCTGGCCGGATATTAAAATCTTTTACCGGGAAGATGAAATATTTTCAGTGAGAATGTCCAAAAGAGTACCCGGTTATTGACATAAGGGTTAAGTTAAAAGAAAAATTAACAAGTTTGACAAGACTTATATATAAATACGTCAAAGATTGTATCAGAATATTTAATTGTTGGGAAAATCAGTTTCTCTAACTTCCTAACGCTTCAACCTTCTTCACCTTAACACATATCAATTGAACACTACATAAAAAAATATCATCGTTTACCTGATAAAAGCTTTATTTGCAATAATTATGGTGAATCATCGATAGTCAACGTGTCATGAAATATCTTTAATCATACAGCCGCGTTAATCACGTTAATCAAACAATTCCGAGTTTTCAAAGTAGCTCGAGTCTGTCGTTATTCGCGAAGAATAGAGAGGAAATCCAAGATCCGCGATCGGTAACATTGGTTTAGAGAGTGACGGCTTTTAAAGTGTCTTCACTACGTCTGATTGATGAAGTTTCCTGGTGCTGAATTACATTTTAGGCACAGTCCAGGATTCCGTGAGAGCTGGCACGGCTCGCATTGAAGATCTCTGACTGCGGTAACGCCATTATGCACACCTCCACGTTTCTCGGTAAAAACGAGATCGATTCAGGTATTATTTGTTCAATCCAACGGCGGAATAGTCGGTGAAGAAAGTGTATAATCAATGTCGTTCTGCTTTCGTGTAAGACTCAGCTTCGTTAATGCCCGTTAACGACTTTGCATTAATGAGACTACCGCCGTAGCGAGTTAGCCTAGAGCAAGCAACCTAATCTACCTGAGTATACTCTGTCCAATTTAAGAATAACCTCGCTCTCGGACCGATTCACGTCCGTTCTGCGCATAGACAGAGAGCGTAGCAGAGGGTAAGACGGAGAAAAATGTAGGCGGTTAAGTGGGGGTTTGGACGTTCTAGCCCCGCCTTAGGCACGTCCCATGCGCGAAGCGAGGTTATTTTTAAATTGAACAGAGTGTAGTATCCAGACTTATAAGAAAGAGATACAAAATTTTGCTTCTACTGTTATCCTATTAATTGATTTTTGCACACGTACACTCTAATTCAGTTCATTCTACTGCTTTAGACTACGGGCTGTGAACGAAAAGATGTTCGTAGAATGTTTTTTGTTTTCTTATATCCAAAACCCTGCGGCAATTTCTTCTATTGAATCGTGTAACTTACATTGTTGTTCACCATCGATTCAAATTTCACGATCGTTTGACATGTGGTTTGTGGCAGTTTCAGTAGGCATTTATTATTAGCCGTTGCCACAAGTCAGGCAGGATGTTTCGTGATCTTTTGAAAGAGCAAAGTATTATCATCAAACGATAATATCACGATTTAATATCACTATCCTTGATCACACATCCTATTCCCCTGATCTCGCCCCGTGTGTCTTCTTCCTCTTCCCAAAAGTCTAAAATATCACGCGAGGGGAGCCCTTCGGGGATATAAAACAATACAACGAGAAATAACGAGGGTGCTGAAAAGCATTTCGATCGAAGAGCTAGAACACTGTTCTGTGCAATGGAAACGACACTGGTTTAAGTGTTTAGGGGCTAAAGGAGAGTATTTTCAAGGCGCTGACATAGATTTAAACGAAAGTTCAAATAATTAATTTTTATGAATTTTTTCTACGAATCTTTTGTCCACACCACGTATACAAAATTATTCGAAAAAATTCGCTAGATTTTTTTTAGTACGTTCTGAATTTAATACTTATTATTGGTGCAAATTCGGTCAGATTGTATATTTCAGAAACAACAGGTTATGGGACCAGGAGCCTTCTGAGTTGTGGTGTGATATTTCAGTGTGAATGTTTGAGGTCTAAAAATAATACGTCAAAATGAGCGATAACTCTGCGGTTAAGCTACCGATGCTTACGAAAGACACGTATCAAAAATGGAATTTTGAACTGAGAGCAACTTTGGAATCAAATAGCATGCTCGAATGAATGGGTGGTACGAAACCTAAAGCAAATCTTGGTACAACGAACCACTATCAGTCAGAATTGTCTAATTTGAAGAAAAGCGACGCAAGAGTAAATTTAACAATTTCATCCAGCGTTGATGAAGAGCATTAAATTGCGATACATATGTTATTCCCTATCGTTACACGTAAAGTAAGGACGCAGTAGATAGTTGATAATCCGTGATTAATGATTCCGTAGTCGGCTCCCATCGTGCCACTTACTTCATTGCGATCGTTTCTTACCTCCATCAGGAGTGGTCACCCATTAATATACCTTTCACCCACATATATCAATGATAGACTAACCTACTTGCACATTATTACCTGTTAAATCGGGTCTTGCTCGTTTATTTGCGGATTAACCAGTCGAATGCTCGCCCCGCCTTGCCGTCGTTCCCTTGCTCGCTCGCTCTTCACCTCTTAACAAGCTTTTGTTAATGAACCAACGGGGTCCTAACGGGACGAGCTCAGCT
>NW_017100444.1:196159-198798 GCF_001263275.1 Habropoda laboriosa | reverse complement strand
GGCCCTAACGACTTATTTTCACGTCACGTGCTCGTTAGTCTTCCGTATATCGATGGCTCAAGAACGGGCTACAGCCTCAGCAGTGTGGAAAATCTTCCTTTATTTCGAGAATATGTAATTTCGAAGGGTAATTTAGAAGTTTTTGAGAAATGACTCTTGGTTGAATAAAACTGCGGGAAGTCAAAGGTTCATATTTCATAGGTTCGAAGAAAAAGTGGATTTACGAGCATGCAAGATAGCAGCCTTTGAGTAATCGTTATATAATTTAATCCTTCAGCGACTCGTGCATATCTTAACGGAGGATATGAGGTAATAAATTGAATGTTTATTATGTACAGTATTCCAGCTGTTCCTGTAGATTTAGATCAAATTAATTTAAGTAATAATGCGATTCTATTTATTTTCGACTATTTGTTTAAAATTACACTAACTTGTGGAATACTCATGAACGCTACAGGCTTCCGTAATCGATTCGTTTTGTCATATACCGATATACCGTGTGTCAAATTTCGGAAAAAACCTAGCTTAACTCGGGTGTCGTGTCACATCTAGAAATGTCCATAACTGTTGCGAGCGTTACGACCTTGTACGACCACAGACTCGCTATGGTTCAGCTCTGAATTAACGGTTCTGAACCTCGTTGATAGAAGATAGACACCGTTGTTTTTCGGTGTTGTTTGTGTGATGATTATTTGTGATCTGCTCGGTTTAGTCCGTAAACGATGCGTGTCACCCAAAATGTCTTGGCGTGTCACCTTTGACATATATAATATGGTGTAGAATTTGGACATTTTTATAAGAGAATAGTTTAATTAATAGTTTAATAAAGTTGCCACGATAACTATTTTCACAAAAATTGTAGTATCGGGGCCTCCAGACCCAAATAGGAAACCGACAAGGGAGAATAGAGAGGGGAGAGTGATTGGCGTAGCGCGCAAAGCCTCGGCTTGCTAAGCCGAAGGTCCCGGGTTCGATTCCTGTTGGGTCCCTCAATATTTTTCCCTAGGCTCGTCCGGGATGGAGGCATCTACGGCTGCACGAAGCCAGGAGGTGTGCGATGAAAACATGTTGAGGGTTTGCACGTCTCCCAAAAATGCGTTGTTTCGGCTGTGTGCCACTGCGTGGAGGAATATGCCCGAAAGTGTTGAGTTGTGTTGCACTGAGGATATTCGAGGGCGAATGTCGGTTCAGGATGGCCGAGTGTAGTATCGGGGCCTCCATACCCAAATAGGAAACCGACAAGGGAGAATAGAGAGGGGAGAGTGATTGGCGTAGCGCGCAAAGCCTCGGCTTGCTAAGCCGAAGGGCCCCGGGTCGATTCCCGTTGGGGCCCTCAATATTTTTCCCTAGGCTCGTCCGGGATGGAGGCATCTACGGCTGCACGAAGCCAGGAGGTGTGCGATGAAAACATCTCGAGGGTTTGCACGTCTCCCAAAAATGCGTTGCTTCGACTTGTGCCACTGTGTGGGAGAGTGTGCCCGAAAGTGTTGCACTGAGGACATTCGAGGGCGAATGTCAGTTCAGGATGGCCGAGTGTAGTCTCGGGGCCTCCATACCCAAATAGGAAACCGACAAGGGAGAATATAGAGGGAGTGATTGGCGTAGCGCGCAAAGCCTCGGCTTGGTAAGCCGAAGGTCCCGGGTTCGATTTCCGTTGGGTCCCTCAATATGTTTCCGTCGTCGGTTCCTACAAAATTAACAAGTTTTCAATCATTTATGAACTGGAGTGTATACACATGAAACATGTTTTCAATACAAACTATACCTATATATGTTTTTAGGCATATTTTTACTATTTTAATAATTTAATTATCTTCTTCATAAAGAGCACTGATTCAATAGTCAACTTTCCTTCATATCGATTGTTAACCTTCATTCTCCAGCCACTACACGTTGCTATGTAAATATTTTATCATATCCGCGTGAGCAGAAACCAGTTGCTCTAAAACTTAAAGGTTTCCTGTCACGTGCGTTGATTCGAACCCGCGTACATGTATCATTGACTACACACGGAATAATGACGTCGCATTATGAGCCAAAAATGGAAACAAAATGCTAACTGAAAATTTTAACCATGTTAATACAGCCAGGTTAATATTATACATCAATTCCAAAAGAAAACAGAGATTTAATTAAGGACTTTTCGAAATGTAAAGTTGAAGCCTGGTCCAAGTTATTAGATTTTTTGTAAGCTATAGGCTACTCAAGAATGCAGCGTACTATGCAGCCGTTAAGAGCATATTAAGAAAGATAAAAATTACGTTACAGAGAACGATGTATAATACTTAAAGTTTTCAAGTACTCATTTATGATTTTATTGCACTCATCTAAAAAGGCTGCTATTTATTGGGTCAGTATTTTAAAACATCAGTACGTAATATAAGTGGTCAGTATTACATCGATTGATACAAAAATTGTCAGTATTTTCATTAAAATATCAGTAAACGTAATAATTTGTCAGTATTTTAAATAGATGGTAAATGTGTACCATAAAATATTCTAACCTAACTTAACCTAACAAATAATTTTATTGATCAAAAAACAAATTAATACCGACCAAATAAACAAAATTGTACTAACAAAATACGATTTAATACTGACAATTCATTATTTACACTGACCAGAAAATTCATTTCTAC
>NW_017100444.1:191443-195902 GCF_001263275.1 Habropoda laboriosa | reverse complement strand
ATAAATAAAAAAAAAAAATTAAACAATACGTTGAACAATCATATGCCAAACATTCATTTTGATTGAACTTATATCTTCCGAGAAAAAAATTTCTAAGAAAACGACCTTTCTCCACGCTTGCAAACGAGAAACTTTAATTACACGTACGTTATAAATATTCAAATAAGTTCATCATCATTACTAACTTAACATTAGTGATGTGGTATTTTTCACGAGAATGTTAGCTTATGTTGAAAAAATTATATTTGCTTATATGGAAACGTAATAAATAGACGTAAATTAGATACCAATTAGCTGCAGACAAAAGGTACAATTAGTGGAAGAATAATTATTTGTAGAGGAGCGGAGCAGTGCCGTGAGCGAAACGGAAGTAAAAGACTATAGAATAGGAATTGCAGACGAGTGACGGAAGGAGCAAACGAATGGAAGACGATGGAATTTCATAGAGGAATAAAGAGAAGATGCTGACGGGTCGCAGTAGAAAGAAGAAGAGAAATGAAAACGACGTGATAGAGCTGAACTGCACACACAGTAATAGAAAGCGACCAATCTACATACATTTACATTGCACTGGTTTTATTACTTTAACCCGATTCCTTCCCTCGTTTTTTCTGATACGGACTGATTCGAATGAGCCGTCAAGTTGGGTTAGGTGCTGGTAGCTGTTAGCCGTTTTATTTCGACAATGCACTGCACTTTTTCCTCTTTGGAAAAGTCACCGGTTAAACGATCACCTCGGACCTTTGTCCCGTGGTTAACCGACCATCTATGATCGCTTTTTTGTTGTTCGAACAGAAGTGTAGAGGTTCAAATAGATGGGAGACGTGCGACAGGTTACGCCCATTGGTTAAGAAAATGTGGATGACATACGACTATATTTTTCGAATCGCGGATTATTTTCTCTTTTTTTAAAAAGCTCAGAAACAATCTTAAAAATTTTGAGTAGCGCCAAAAATTGATCAAAAATTTATATTATCTAAAATGTTTACAATATATATTACTTGCAACAAAACGTTGTAAATAATAGCTAGTTATTAAGTAGTAACTATTAAATGAACAAAAACAGAATACACACCGAGTGAGTAAAATCAAATCGGAAAAAGAGCAAAGCATGCATTGTTCAAGGTTTAATTAACGTAGAACAATTAGTGTGTAATATAGAACTCAAAGAAGATATGGGTTTGCCGAAAATAAACAGCGAAAGCATAATACATCTTTGACAGACTCGTTATCTAAAAAGAGAAAAATTGTATAATTGGTTTGTAATATTGAAATATTTGCAACGAGTCGTGCTTAGTTTTTAACACATTTTGCGCGGGTGCTTTGCCGCCAAACTCTCACCGGCTAGCGGGCGATTTTTTACAATTCGTACGCAAAATTACTTCTGCACAAAATAGCTGTAGTTTTTGAACTTTAGGTTTTTTTAAAATAAAACTTTTAGTTTCTCTTTAAAAATTGAGAATGGAATAAAAAGACCAGTTTCGACCAGTTTTTATTTGTGCTTCTTTCACTTTCCATTTCAGCAAATTCCAGATGATTGTCCATTTTAAAATCTACTTTTATTTATATAATTTTTATGAAATATCATTATTATCAACTGATCATTAATTCAGTTCCCTACTAATAAACTTGTTATAATTTCATTAATAATATTCTTCCAAGTTACTGTATTTTTTGCAAGATTCATAGGAATGCATTTTTGCAACGCACGTTTTAATGTTGAAATATACGGGCGTCGACCTATTCCCGCTCAAGATGTGATCCGCGCAAAACGACTTTAGTCGCTTCCCGCGCAAGATGTGTTAACATACACTAGGACTCCCTGTAATGCGGGAAATACAATACAAATTAAGTTCCATCAACGTCGCTTTTTGGGTCAAATGTAATTAATCTAAAATTCCAAAATTCCAAATTCAGAATTTGTATGCTTTTTCTTTTTTTTAGATCGCGTTATACGGGGGCAGCAGCAATTTTTTGATCGCATTTTGATCGCGCTATACGGGGTCCTACTGTAGAGAGTAAGATTTTGATTGCGGTAATTCTGCTTTATGCCAGTTCCATCATTTACAATTCCAAACAACACTTCCGATAATTCTCTGTTTCTTTACTGTGCCGAGAGAACCGATTTGTAGTCGTCTGGTGTATGTACGATTTAGAGCAGAAGCTCTGCGCAAGACAAGAGCGGAGTGCTCTCGAAATGGAGGATCGTAATCGTAGACACATCGTTGAACAATGGCATTCAGCGTTCCAAAGTCGACGGGCATTGCGCAAGGGCGCCATTAACGACCTAATTCGTCCCATGGGTATTCTTTAAGTGGCACCAGCTTCCGGAGGACCGAAGGCAAAGACGGCTGAAGCAGCTGGAGCGCGCAAGATTTTTGTCAGCAGGCAATCTGCATAGATTTACATCCGCTTAGTCGCTTAGTTAAACGCTTTATCAAAGTCCTATTCGACTGAACAGCGCCTCTGGGTAATAGACGGTCATTTCTCGTATGGTCAAGCGGACCACGCCGTGGAGAGACCTAAGGATTCCAACATCGTTTTGTTAGTCGTTCATCCCTACGAGGGACTTCAATTATGCTTAAAGCTCGTATCCTGACCACCGTTATGCACGGACTACCGCCACGACAGATATCTTCAGTCTTTTTCTAATTATCACCGATTATCACTTGACATAAACAGAACCAGCTCACAATTTTCCGGGATAAATTTCGAGAGAGTTGGACACTGTACTCAGATATGGAAACTCGACGAATTAATTACGATTTTGTAAACGTTGACTTTGAATTCAATGTTTTTGAGATACAGATTCCTACTTTATTAAAACAATATTTTTGCACACTTCGTTAATTTTATAATAGGTAATTGCTAAAGCTTACATTATGTTTCATTTGTAAATGTTATCTCGCTGAAAAATTGAAGATAACTGTACGTGTAATACAAATCATCTTACAATATGTAACATAGACAAGATTATATTATTACAATTAGAACTTTTAATTGATTATGGCAATTAATTTATCTAATTGATTGAAGAAGCAAAAGATTAGAAGGTCTAACACATATTATTTTCTCTTGTTCTATAAGTGTTTTTATGTCTTTAGCAGCTTTGTGTATCATGTTACATACACTCTAGATAAAGATAAATATAAATATAGAGCTTTTAGTCTTTTACAAAATGAAGCATTTTTGTATTCCGTCATCAATGCAATGGGAATTGTATTCTATGCGAAGGAAAAAAGTGGAAAAGTATAAACTTTGATTTTTAAGAGTGTTTTCATCTCACTTACTCACGATATTGGTTTAGAAACAGGATAATAACATCTATCAGCTATTATTGAAAAAATATTGTTACGTCTTGTACTTCGAACAAGCTGTATGTTCGAGAGTGGTGGCGTGGGATTGTCGTT
Organism: Habropoda laboriosa; assembly: GCF_001263275.1. Taxonomy (NCBI): domain Eukaryota; kingdom Metazoa; phylum Arthropoda; class Insecta; order Hymenoptera; family Apidae; genus Habropoda; species Habropoda laboriosa. The sequence continues at coordinate 192,492 of NW_017100444.1, read as the reverse complement.
GGTTCGTTGTGCGGTTTGGTCGGTGGTGTGATGTCGCGGTGATTGACTTTTAAGTGTGCACGTCTTTTAATACAGGGTGTCCCGTAACTCCTCAAACACCCGGAAATGGGGGTTGCTGGGGTGATTCTGAACAACTTTTTCCTTTACCAAAATGCTGTTTGAAGCTTTATTTTTGAATTATTAACGAAAAACACTGGCCAATTAGAGCGCGCGTAGAGCCCGCGCTCAGGGACGCAGAACAGAGGCTCACCGGCGCGCGATCGAACAAATACGTTGAGTTATGGGACACCCTCTATATTAAAGAAAATACTTTATTCATGAAGAGTGGTACTTTTTACGTGGTGTGGGTTCGACGTAACTTACCTGTCTATTCTTTTTTGATCTGTTCGTGTGCCGCGTTGGTGAGCTTATTTTATAAAAATATGTATGGGTGGGAGATGGTAGTCTTCGCCAATTGGAACGGGTCTACTCCCTTAGACAGTCCTCCGTGGCCCGCGAGCATACTGCCCACCCTGGAATTTCCAAGTTGGCAGGGTGGTTGGTATGTCGCGATGGCGGGTGAATGGGGCCCAAGGGTAGCTCGCTCGTAACGGGACTTGAGCGGTCAGAGTGGCGCGAAAGGTTTAATGACATGTCAATGTCTATTGAATGCTCGCGAGTGGGCACCAGGAAGGTATGTGGCCCGCAGAAACTTTATTTTTCTACAGTCATAAAACGCTTCCTGGGCTTCGTTGCCAATTTGAAAGGAAATTTTAATTAACGCGAACCATGTCATAAACCCAATCCCTAACAAATATGGAAAACATGAAAATATGTAGCCAAAAATCTTTTTATATTTCCTTCGTCTGTTAAATTTTACTAAATTGTACCTTCTGTATCATAAGAATAATACAAGCAGGAAAAACAATATAGCTCAAAATATGTTATTTTAAATCAAACATTTTACAAGATATTTTAAAACGAATAACAACATTTCTTCAATAAGTCTACATAACAGCAACAAACCAAGTAATACAGAAATATTTTAGTTTAAAAATAATGAAAGAGTG
>NW_017100444.1:185514-191424 GCF_001263275.1 Habropoda laboriosa | reverse complement strand
TTTTAAATATAAAAATCTATGTGATATAAATAATCTATTTCTCATAATTATTTCAGACTCTATGTATTTGAAATATAATAGACACTAGCAACTGCAAAGAGAGCACCGATATTAACCGTTAAATTTGGGACATTTTAAAAGTGGCTAAAGAAGGACCACTGTGACATTTTCTGAGTTCTTGCGGCATCGAACGTTTCATGTCCCTTAGGCTGTCGTGCATATACACCAAAACAAAAGCAATTTGCATTGAAATTACGTCGCGCCGGCGTGATAACGAGACATATATTACACCGACGATAAAGCCCATGGGTGAAGCGACATTTACGAAATTTATATCCGGCTTGGCGTGTTATATTAAAGTACAGGATGAAGTAATTTACAGTTTGTTACGTTGCTATCGGTAGGAATAACGGACGAACACCTATTTCACGTCCGTTCGCATCGCGCTTTAACAACGAACGCGAATGCTTTTCAAAGCATCTACACGAATCTTATGATCAATGCTGGCCTAATTTTTCAGCGTGATAACGAGACATATATTACACCGACGATAAAGCCCATGGGTGAAGCGACATTTACGAAATTTATATCCGGCTTGGCGTGTTATATTAAAGTACAGGATGAAGTAATTTACAGTTTGTTACGTTGCTATCGGTAGGAATAACGGACGAACACCTATTTCATGTCCGTTCGCATCGCGCTTTAACAACGAACGCGAATGATTTTCAAAGCATCTACACGAATCTTATGATCAATGCTGGCCTAACTTTTCATGTGGTTACTGCTGACTATTAATAAGCTATCGTGTGAAACGTAACAGTGATACTAAATGTCTAAAACCTTCTGCTTCGTTTTTTCTACTTGTACAAAATTTTTGATAATTCGTGATTATATAACAATTGTTTATCAAGTCGCTCACTGGAGAACTTCTTGTTGTCCTAATTTCGTAAGATTTCATTAACCCTTTCGCTACGGCAGATTTTAATGCGTAACGTGGGTGACTGACGGTAAATCTTTAACCACGACTGCAAAATTCCTTATTTTGGCCGCAAGATTTAAAATTCGGTTCAATCAATCAATGTGGAAGTGCGTAACGAATGAAATTAAGAATCAAATTAAGCTGGAAGTGCGAGCAAATTTTCAAAATGCCTTTAGGCGCCAATAGTGACGCAAGGGTTAACTTTCTGTAAGTTTTTGACACATTCCTTCCGAATTAATCTTTTACACCGTTCGTTAAGAAAGTCAGTTTTTAATTATCCACTCTTGCGGAGGTATTATGTTCAACATTGTTTTCGTATTATTGTAAATGTCAAAACTTTATCCATGGTTTAGTAATTGAAAAGACAAGACGATTGGTAAATTCGCATGAACTAACATTTCTTTCAATTCCTTCAACACACTTAGTCACGTGCACACTTTTTACTATTATTAGGTACATTTACATACGTGGTACCAGAAAATTTTCGAAGGGTAAATAAGATGGAAGAACAATTTTTTTGATGGAAGAAATGGCAAAAAAATGAAAGGAATTATCATATTTGATTAAAAATTCTAAAGTCTAGGGTCATTTTAAGATCCCATTATTATGCATGTTCGAAGTTTAAATGCACATCGTTGTCTGCTACAAGGTACAGTATAAATAAATATACTCTACCAAGTATTTGGACACCCTATACAACGGAATAACTTTTTAAAAATTAGGCCAAACGACTTGAGTTTTTTTGAGAAGTTAGAAAGATTAGTTTACTAGACGACGTGTACAAAAAATTTTGAAAAAAACCCAGTTTGTGGGAATCGCGAAGAAAATTGTGAAGGTCGCGTTTTACAACTTTCTTATCTGAGCTCGTAATGAAAATTTAAAAAATAAGTTTTGCAGATCTATGTCGATTATACACACGCTGAAAATTTCATCGAATTCGGTGGATGGAGAAACAAGCGACAGGCATCGAAAGATGTAAGAATCTTTTTGTACACGTCATCTAGTAAACTAATCTTTCTAATTTCTCAAAAAAACTCAAGTCGTTTGGCCCAATTTTAAAAAAGTTATTCCGTTTTATAGGGTGTCCAAATACTTATGGACGGTAGTGTATACGTACATTTATGTAAAAAAACATAGATGACATTGAAAAAAGAGAAACAGAAAAAAATTGCGTTTACAAAAAAATTTTTCTTGCATCTTATTCACCCTTTCAGACCATTCATATTGCGTATAAAAATTGTCTCATATCATCGTAGCTACGTAGAGAAGACAGCTATGTGGCCTGATTTACATGGCTCACCCTGCATAGTATATTCTAATCTTGTATTGTGTTCGATGACAATATGTTTCAATTTGTATGATAACACTTATAATTAATTTATGCATTATAATTTAGAAATCTCTGTTACCTACTAATGAAACTCATCGATTCATAAGATACAATTCAACAACTCGTGGACGACAGAAAATGGAAATTATTCATATAATACACTGACCAGTGGTCAATGGAAGTATGAAATGTTTGTTGATGTATATGTATATCTGTGGTTGAAGATATCTGTTGTCAACTGTTTGAGAAATTTTGATTCATTTGATTTATTGGTTAGTCATGAGTATTATAAAGTCAGGTTGTATTTTTCAAAAAAACTTCTGTAGATTCTTTTTTGTTCTTTTTTTTTAAATAAATTTCCAATATATTAATTACTTTTTCCATTTTTGAAATTTTCAAAATAGAATACTTAGGTACGTAGAAAGAAAACCAGCGTTTAAAATCTGGATAAAATTTTATAATTTGCATTTTCGTTTTCAAAGCAAGCAATTCTCATTCTGTAAGAGCTCCCCAATGTGCATTACCATCAAGATGTTTATATAAAATAACGTTTGCGTTAACGAAGGTCAACTGAATCTTTGGTAATAAAATTAGAACGTACGATTGGCACTTGAGAAATGATCGCAATAAGATCGGGCAACCTTTCCTCTGAAAACAGCAATCCACATAGGAAAATACTTGAAAAATGTAACGTAACACTTTCGTTATTAAGTTTAAACGCATCTCCGTATTTTCACAATTTCTTTCTTCGCGAGAAAAATTCAGTAGTTGGCACACTTTTACTTCACCTCTGATATTAAATAAATCGAAAGAGAAATTTATCGTAATCAAAACTTTAGTTAATTGTGCATCAGAAATGTGACGTGTTTTTTAAAAGAATTCACGTTGTGACGTATTAAAATGTTCAGGAGTTATATCATTCTTTTAAACATATCAGGATTAATTTGGAAACTAAAATGAAAGAGAACGATTAAATTAAAACGTGTACGTTATATTTAATAAAGAAATGCTATAGAAAACTATTAATCTATTAATAATGCTGCAGTAAATTATGTGTTAATATATAATATATATGTGTACAATAGAAACGCAACAAGGTACGATACAAATAAATAGAGAGTGGAAACATTATCTTATAAAATTAAGTTCCTTTTTATAATTGATAATTACATTGTTCTACTGCTATAATAAGTACTGAAAGCTCCATTATTTCATTAACGCTACGAACACTAAAAATTAAATTATTTTATTGTCATACGTTGTTTTACCTCGTCATAAGAGTTGTCAGAATTTTATAAAACATTCATTCTTTAAATCATTTACTTCCTAAAATCTATCGATAGAGAACTTTTTATGTTGCAAAAATTTTTGATCGAAATCCTTTCAAATGCACATTTTAAGTGAACAAAAACGCATTATTTTAGTTGTATTCAACGATAGGCAAAAAATGCTAAAATTTAACGTTTCACAAAAAATGTCGCGTGGCGTACTGGCTTAAATCGAACGAAATTGGTTCTCGCGGCAATAATGGAACCGCAATTTGCAAAGTGTAAATACAAATGAAAAAAAAAAAAAAACTATGATTCGATAAGGACGAAGATAGCATTGAACGTATTGCATCATATTTTCCATTACCAGCAGCCGATTGCTGCAGCGGTTGCACGTTAAACTGCAATTCCGATAACAACCGCAAGTTATCGCTCCTCCTGGAGGCCAAGAGAAAATCCGCCATTTCGATCAAATAGTATCCAACAAATCGACCAGATTTATCACAATTGCCCGTAAACCAACCGCATTTTGCAAATACAATTTCAATTCCTAAAAGAAATATTCTATCTGAACTTATTTTGCATTTTTCATATTTCGGGCAACAGAAATGAAGTGTTGAAAGGAAAATAAGAGAAAATTAAAAAAGAAACAATGTTAAACTACACGATTATAAATAAATACAGAAAATAGTAGAAAAGATTGTCTTCATACCTACGTAAAGCAATAGCAAAGATGTTACACTGAAAAAGCTGTAGTTTATGCGACTATTTCAGAAGTGTGTAAGAGTTAAAATTTATTCGTAAAATTTGAAGTGCATAATGTGGCACAGTACAAACAATTCCGACAGATTGTTAGGTTTTCTGTAGAAACGGTTTATGGGCACGATCGACCGGGAACGGTTATTTTTGAGTTCAGGATTTTCGTTTATTGCTTGCACGGGTCTCACTACATCCTGCGAGGGTCACTCGAATTGCTTTGCTAGATTTTTAGTAATTTGTGTCCCTCGCGCTCAATAGCCTACGAACATACCATAAACCACGAATTTCCGAACGGCACATCTGTATGTAACGGTCCGCTTGCCGATTAGTCACCCGGAGGAAATTCCAGATTTTTGGGACCTTCCGCCCATCCCTCGCGACCGTCTCCCACCCTTCCAAGGTGACAGCGCGCTAAGGGCGCACTGGAAGGGCGGCAAAGACGATATTAGACACGCTGATTGGCAAATGCAATCGTTAACCATTAACCAACCAGCGTGTCCCAACAAAAATCCCTCTCACGGACGTCCCTCTCAGTGACGAGCAAGTACGAAAGTTGTGAGTGTAGTGGGAGAAAGCGAAGGAGTGGATAGAAAAACTAGGTATAAATAAAGAGGGTGTCGACTGAAAAAGGAATTGTTGCAAAGGTTGTTGTCGCGACTATTGTGTAAAGAGTGTCTCGTAAAGAGTCGTCCTTGAACTTGTATATCGTGTTAGATCATTAGTATTAATTTAATTCACTTACTGTAGTAACTGTTATTCATGTTAAATATATTTATAAACTATTTTCTGAAAAGAACCCCTTTAAAGATACCACAAATATGCTACAAAAAGAAGACACGTGCAAAAAACTTCTAGCCTTCCTATTATTTTCGCCATGGTTACTAATAACTTTAGAAGATTAACTTGCAATTAAAACAAAAAAAATTATTAAAAATCGAAATTATCTCGGCGTTCATTTACAAACTGCACTACTGAAGTCCCATATCCCGGTATAAATTCCTTAAATGGTTTAATCCAAAAAAGGGAGATAAAACTTTCTCGCGGTTTACGACGAAAAATTGTTGCATGACATAAAAATTTATCATAAAACAGATCTATACTCTAATAACTATACTGCAATACTTAATTCATAAAGATAATATTAACTGAATAAAAATTGGAAATTATGTAACGAGAGCTTCCATTGCACGTTCTTAATGCTAACCTTAATTGCCGTTGTACTATTTCACTTGTTTTTTCAACTGCGACACAAACTTTAACGGTAACGCACAAACGAGCAAAAACAGCAACAGTAATAAGTGCAATTAGATTAGTAATGATGCAACTTATATTCTAACAGTAATGAAGTATTTCATTAACCGTGACGGAAATTTTATATCTGAGAAAAATTAACAATGCACTGAAGTTGATTGTAGATCAGTGCAAGGAATTCTAGTAATCTATAAACATGTACATGGATTCGTGAACACGGCTTTCAGAGGTGGATCAATGAAGATTTGTTAAAGAAATTTCTATAGAAGTAGCTTGAAAGGAATCACATAACGTTTCGTACGATAAATTGTTAAAATTTTTGT
>NW_017100444.1:177784-185476 GCF_001263275.1 Habropoda laboriosa | reverse complement strand
TTACATGCGTGTGCCCAACACAAAGCGTAACACAACGTACACAGAGACAAAATTGTATGAGGCGCTCCTTTAGCTGTAAGCAGGTCTGTGTAAATGAATTACAGCATAAATTATAAAGCAGAAAAATAATTTATACTTCACGCACAATTCAAACCTTTTTGTTTATCTAACACTTACTCGATATTTTATTGTATTCTGTATACACGATATTTGTACCTGATTTAAAAATTTGAATGTACTTCACACGCATTCATCCAGATTAAACTTTAACACTTTCCGACTATTCAACGTAAACTAACAGCACTCAACAGAAGTTATAGCTTTCGTGCTTTTCACAGAAGTCATCCCAGATCCACATTCATATTTCGAGAACGTTGTTAACGATGTGAAAGCTCTTTAAACTCTGAACTATATTCTGCTAATTATTTAAAGAGTGCGCGTACTCTTCGTTGACGTAGCTAGTTTTTACTCGTCTCTGACTCGTCAACTTAATATTGTGTGAGGTAGTTTAGAGGTGTGTTTTGTTTAGAAGAGTCGTTTATCACGCGATCGCCGCAATATTGTGTTTGTAAAAAAAATCAGTTCGGAGTTGTCGACTTTTGTCGATTTATATTGTACTGCGAGAAATAGGCGTTACCACGTCTAACGATCGGTGAATGTCTCGGGACCCTGGATAATCCTCCTAGAACCTCTAGTATCCTGCCCATCTTGATAACTGAGAAGCTAGGTCCGTGGTCCTTAACCGGTGTTCGGGAAACTTGTTACAAATGTTCCATGAAATTATGAAAATGCTGCGTACCAGCTAAGAAAATACGCTGGAATGAACTTTAGCCTAAATGCGCAGTGCGCAGTTTCCAGCGTAGATAAGACGCAACTTGCATTAGTTTGTTGGTTTTATGACCTTAGTGATTTTGGGGTTCTGCAAATTTTCCTTGCAATGAAAAGTGTTCTGTGACTTCGAAAAGGTTAAGAACCACTGACAATGAGTTAGGTGCAGGCCAATGGAGAAGTTAAGTCCAAGGGTGAGCAGTGTAATGAGTTTACGACACATCTATCACTAAGAAGTGCGCAGAAACAAAATATCAGCCACTCAGATTCCACGTAGACATGGATTTTCTGCTTGTATAAACCAATTTCTACACCTTGCCTTTTGGCTCGAATGGTTGGCTGTAGCATAAAAATTAATTAAATAGATCTTCTCAAAAATAGCTTCAATAGGCGTTTGTGTCATAAACCCAATCTTTTTATGAGTTACAATCACGTAAGATCATATAGATTTTCAATAAATAGATACACATTGAAATCATATTCTGAACCATTACAAATTTACTATTACAGAAAAAAAGATTTAATAATGAAAATTAATACATTTTTTCTTTAAAACGTTAGAAACATTTCTTGTACTTGAAAAACACGCGTTCGCGAAATAGGTGCTTTAATTTAATGAATTATCTAATTAATTCTCTGGTAATCATTAAAAATGTAGTTTTCGACAGATTCACTGTTTTCCCACAATTTAATATAAGAGTCATTTTCTTCCAATCATATATATATTATAATTGATACCTATTAAATTCTACTAATTTTATTAGTCATACAAACAAACCTTTCAAGAAATACGAATTTAATACTAACAACAAGTTTTAAAAATAATTTTGTTTTGAATGCGATCAACTTCAATATCAGCTAACGTACACCAAAAAGTAAGTATGTACCTGTGTATTACAATCAAATTATACTGCAATAATGAAATACATTCCATACTGTATTTTTTCAAGTTTCTTCCACAATATTGCACAAAAAAGTAGTTATAGTTTAACCAAGGACTGTTACATTAGTAGCTTTGTACCACTAAAGATTCATCAGAATCATTAACTACTCACTCCGTTAAGCTTGAAGTTACAATAATACTAATGTGGATGAAAAAATTCTAAGTTTTATTACTTTGTAGCGTGTAACTAGTGCGCGCCAATAGAGAGTAAGTCACACCTAGACCCGCGCCAATAGAAAATAATATTAACACGCAACAATAGGGGGCGAGCGTAATGAGCAAATTAGGCGTGTACCGATGGGGCACTCTCCACGGTCCGCGCACAGGAAAAGGGCGTATATAAGAACACCCGGAAAAGGACAAAACAGATAGTCCGGGACAGCGAACTGGAGGAAACCCTGTACTCGAGTCAACTAGACATTTACCAGCGAACTCTGTATCGACAAAATAAATCTTGTTCAACACAACATTGCACGCTTACGATTGGTGTGTGGTTGAGGAGCAACGAACCCACAACTTATTTATTTATTACAAACTGAAAAATAAAATCAGTTTTTCTTTAGAATCTAAACTACAGTACCTACTAATTAAGCGTATATATTAATAACAAAAATTTAAAGTTCCATAACAACGTGATAGTAACAGGTTCAATCCATCTTCGATTCGTTTATCGCTTGGTACAATTTAAGAAATACATAATACACTAATAACCTTATGTTTGCAATATACGGTGCTAATAGAAATACATGGATCCATTAACTGCAACACAATATCACGTATCGTAGACCGAGTATAGCATGAAAATCGTACTCTTTTTTAAATCGAATAATCAAAGTACTTACTCCACACCACGTATATAAGTACTTCCTGTGCGTTCACGAGAAGATGGCAAGAGAGGCACAGAGGAAACGGGAGGTAGGTACTTCACATGCACCACCCGAATCTTTCGCCAGGTAGTACTATATGATTCGATTCGTCAATGTTAACGTGTTGGACAGTAATGACAATACCTGTGCCCTATTTCTATGATTGTGTTAGAGAAGGTGGACTTATGGAGGTATGACCCAATCAGACCCGCATTCCTTTGTCTTGCCATCTTCTCGTGGATGCACAGTACTTATCTGGAACTTCATATAGTTCGCGCGGGAAGCATTCCACTAGAGTACTGTAGAGGAGGCGTTTGCCTCTGAAAGGAATGCGGGTCTGATTGGGTCATACCCTCATAAGTCCACCTTCTCTAACACAATCGTCGAAATAGGGCACACGTATTGTCATTATTGGCCGAATGCGATAACATCGACGAATTGGATCATATAGCACCGCGTGGCGGAAGATTCGGGTGGTGCAAGTGAAGTACCCCTGTTGCCCCTGAGTTCCGCACAGTACTGTTGGGAGCTAGGAAGATGTCTGATTGGCTCTAATGCAGTAGGTCTACCTTCGCGGACAGCCACATAAAGACGACACACACGTATTTCCTTAATTGGCCGAAAGGTCATATCTACCTGTCGACGTTTGTAGGCAAAGCGTAACAAAGGAAGTGAAATGCGGAGCATTGTCGTAAGCACAGATTTTTATTTTTTAATTACACAGCAAAACGTATCAAAAACCTGCTAACTTTACGTCAATTTACGGTACTTTCATGCTTATACATGTTAAGAATATGCTCAATTTTGTGAGACATAAGTGGAAATAACTATATCAGTAAAATTTCCGTATTCCTCGCGGATATTGTATTGCTGCTACATACTATGTCAGCGTGGGCCATGTATCGGGACTTCAAGAGCATCAGGAGTCCGCCGAGCGGCGGACTGAACCCAATATCCCCTTACTTCTGTAACATCGCGACTGACACCTTTCTAACTCCCAACAGTACTTGTATAATGTAGCCAGTGCCCAATTTCACGGCAAAATATTGATCAGAAATAATCGATCGTAAATAGCCCACAGTTTTTCCAGGGTATATCGCGTGTAGCCAAATGCGTCTGGCCAAATATTTATAGTAACCTTCCAATTTCTCCAACGGAGGGGGAAAATTGATTCTAGTCGGTGCGTTTGTGCTACGGTTCGTGCAGACAGTAAACTGTGAGCAGATTAGAGGAGTCCAAACCCACGAAGGAGGACAAAAGAAAGGACGGATGGAACAAGTAAGATTGAAAAAGGAAGAGAGAGAGAGAGAGAGAGAGAGGAAGACAGGTAAAGAGAATGACAAAAAGAAATTCAATGTGAAATCCTGTCTCATTTCACATGTTCAAACAAACTAATTGTAAGTTGTAGATTCTAAAAGTGCTCGTCTGAGAGTTGTTTTACGCTAGTTGCTCTCGAGAGTACTCTCAAATTGTGTCCAGATACTCCGCCGTGTAAGTGCACGGTATTGAGAGTGTTGACGGAGAGCTGTTATTTGTTAATATATTACGTTAATAGTTAACGCTCTGAATGTACGCTTATGCCAGTTCATCGCTCGCTTGCTATCGCTCTAACCTATTCAGTTTCGGCATGATCCGTTTTATCTCTTCGCAAGGCGATGCTACATGATCCGATTAATAGATGTGACCGTTTTGGCCAATAACGAAAATACGTGTACCCTGTCTTTATGATTGTGTCCGAGTAGGTTGATCTATTGCACGACAACCATTCCTCCTGCACGCCAACTTCTCAGCTCTACACAGTACACTGATAAATTTGACTCCTGAGAGCAACTCGCGATAGTTTTACTCTCAAATGGTCACATATAGTACGGGTCACGATATAGCCAGGTCGTAAATTAAACCATCGAACTGCGACACCGATTGATGTCGCTGCACCTAGGGCCATACATTACATTCCGTTTCAGGCTTTTCCACAATAAAAGAATGTCGACTTATGTACACCCCCGTCCATAAGTCATGGGATACCTATTAATTCGAGCTTCACGTTTAAATTAACACTGTTAAACACCTGTGTTATTAAATCAAATGATTATTTGCAGATTACTTGCACCGAGTATAGTTTTTTAATGTTAAAATATATAGAAAATTGTGCATACAAAGTTTTCAATTTTCTCGTCAATGTGCGTTCCTCGTTTCGCGATGACGCACAGTGGCTGAGTTCGTCGAAATCCTGGCCAAAAGTCCAAAAAATTTTTTCAGATTTTAAAAAATTTATATACTGCATTTCATTTATGCATGACCAAAGCATGATTTTTCAGTAATATCAGCTTTCATTGTTCAATCCTTTTGGAGATATGCGATCTCAAAGTCGTTATTTTTAGAATGTGGTATTTTCATACCAAAATTGAAAGTAACTTTATGGTTTAGTATTGAGCTATAATTCTTTTCTTTCAGTGTTGGTAGCTATCTAACATGCCCTAAGTTAATGTATATTGTGGTTTTATTGCTTTATTTCATTTTTTACAGCTGTAATAGAGGAGAATGCAAGACCTATACATTTTTTTTCTTCTACTAAGGAAATAGTTATCGATCAAGCGCGATCAAGCGATCATTCTTGTTTTAACGTAAACTTTGAAGGTTCCTGAAAAAGGTCCCGTTGCACTTTTTTGCGATATTTTCGATCTTTTGAGTTATTGCTATTTCTTTGCCGTCCGCACCGAGTATGCGGTGGCACCTGAATGGTATAGAATCGGAATGCCGTGTTTTGTTTGACTAATGTGCCTAATTTTATATCTAAATGGCCTTGTTTATTTAATAGGTTGTACATTTATAGCATAGGATTAGAAATTCGAAAAGGCAGAACACATTAATTTTCATTTACTCAGCGACAACAATAGACAGCGACGCACACTGCATAAATATTAAGGAACAGCTAAAATAGGAAGTATTTTTCATTTTTATACACAATATGTAACATTAAAAGAATGCATTTTCATTTTAAAGTCATATTACTGCAATTTAGTAGTACAACTTCTCTTGAAGAGAAAAAGGAAGAAGAGGAAGCAGAAGAAGCAGAATATAATTAGTTATTATTCTATAACAAACATTAAGAAACAATTAAAATAGGATGTATTTTACATTCTTATATTTACAAGTATTTATCATCACTTCTATATTTGGTCAAAATTGTTTTTATACTTAATATTTAATATTCAAAAAGTACATTATCATTGTAACAATATATTATTGCAATTTAGTAGGACAACTTCTCTTGAAGAGAAAAAGGAAGAAGAGGAAGCACAAGAAAAAGAATATAATTGATTAATATTTTAGAATAAATGTAAAAAAGCAACTAAAAAAGGGTGTATTTTATATTTTTATACTCAATATTTCACGTTAAATAGGTACATTAACATTTTAAAGTCATATTATGACAATTTAGTACGATAAATTATCTTAGATTTGGAAATATGACTTTTGGCCAGGATTTCGACGAATTCAGCCACTGTGTGACGGCTCGAAATAATTTTTTAAAGTTTCTTCTTGAATTTCTCTCCAGGACCGCTACAAATGTGTCCCCAGATCTTTTTGTAACGTTGGACAGTGTTTCCGAATACTTCTGTCCAGTTCATCTCACAATTTCTGGTATTGAACCTCATTATATTTCAGTTTTTTTTTATATTAATTATAATAAAATACCAGCCATATCGATAAAAATATATTCCTTAAATATAACTGTTATCAATAAGTAACTAAATCTTTCATCTAAACTTGATTTATTGTTAAACGGTAAGGTGGTGTCCTATGACTTATGGACGGGAGTATACGTTTAACGGTATTTCATTCACAAGTGGAAAATCTGCAAATCTTAATTACTATACAGGGGGCTCGCGATAATTTGTAAAATTATTTCTTTTACTTCTGCCCTTTTATAACCCTGAAGACGTGGTTAAACTCTTAACGCCCGCTTTCATATGACGTAAAAAAAATATGTAGCATTCCATTTAAAAAAATGAAGGTCACCTTTGTTTCTAGAAAAATATTAAAAATACAAAAAAATTTAGATACGCTATCATATTGCTAGTAAAATATACTACAACTTCCTCCACTTCGATTTTTTTCTAATGTTTACCGTTTACGAAATAAACGATGGTACAAATTATCGCGAACACCCTGTATATTATAGAATATGTGGAGTTTCTTTTTTCTATGCCTGAATTAATATTTCGTAAAACTCACTGGAACGGAGAAGCTAATGACAGAATTGTGTGTTAAAATTGTAGGGATCGGGGCTTCCTTACCCAAATAAGGAACACGAACGAGGAAAAATAAGGATGACGCTACTGACATAGTGCGCAGTGTCTCGGTTTGCCAGCCGGAGGGTCGCGGGGTTTCGATTCCCGTTGGGTCCCTCGATATTTTCCTCGGTTCCTACAGAACTGTATTTTCAAAGAGAACACAACACAGGCGCTATCTCTTTTTAAATTAAAAGCAAGGAGTTGCCCAGCAAATGTTTAGATCGACGTAAACTGCTCGGGTTTATATTGGACCCACTACGAGGAGAGAAGCATTTACGCATTGGTAGGAAATGTGACGCTCCATCACACTATACTTACATACTGTGGCTCTTACTAATATTCGGACACGCTTTAGAACAGTATAACTTTTTTAAAATTGGACTTAACGACTTGAGTTTTTTTTTGAGAAGTTAGAAGGATTAGTATACTAGATGACGCGTATAAAATTTTTTGAAAAAATTGCAATTTGTGGAAATCGCGAAGAAAATTGTAAAGGTCACATTCGACAACTTTTTTATCTGAGCCCGTAATGAAAATTTAAAAAATACGTTTTGTAGATCTATGTCAATTATACACACGCTGAAAATTTCATCGAAATCGGTTAATGTTGCCACGAGCTACAAACAGTTAAAGATTGTGAAAATCGCACTATTTCACTTTCGGCCTATAATTGTAATAAACCTGAAGATTTCGATGCATGTCGCTTGTTTCTCCATCTACCGATTTCGATGAAATTTTCAGCATGTGTATAATTGAC
>NW_017100444.1:172845-177383 GCF_001263275.1 Habropoda laboriosa | reverse complement strand
AGTATTGTCCTACTGTAATAATATTTTTGTCGTTTAAAAAATTGATTTTATAACATTGAAAATAATAAACAAGTTCTTATTTTGTAAATTTCTCTGTGATGGACTGGAAGGGTTTAAATTTAAAAAGAAATATAGTCACATTCCTTGAAGTTGCACCTACAAAATGAGCCCTACAGATGACTACCTATAGAGATATATATGATGCTTCGAAGAAAGAATTAGTTATGACTTATAAAAGGTGTAGGTTAATGTGCCTTCAATTTTATATTTCCCTTAAAAAGACAATAATGTACTGACGAGCCATCATACGATTCGCTTATTACACTCTTACTACACACTTTATTCTGAAAATAGTTACTTGGCCATGTATAGCTCACAAGGGAAATTCAGTAACCCAAAAATTTCCATTTTTTTAAAACTTTGCAGATTTGTAAGGGACCTCCATAGAAATATTACGCTATTTTCTATTTGCGACTTTTCGGTTCTTCAGGGTGAAAACACCCGTTAAACGTTAATGCGTATATTCTTCATTTCCTGTATATCTTAAAAAATATAGTAGATATGAAAAAAATTGTTACAATGCAAATTGAATGTCTTTTTATGCTTTACAAAACTGTGCAAAGAAATTGTTAAACATCTGTTGTTTAAATAAATAAACATTCTTCACTACCTTTATCATAAAAAATTTGAATTCCTTTATCCGGTCCAAAAATATGCATTAACTTTTTATTCTAAAAATTTCTTTATACTATTACAGTTTTATATTTACTGTAGTTTCACATACTTTCTATCTATACACACAATAATCTACATAGGTCCTTTATATTGCAGGTGATATGGTAAAATCGAAAGTATATACCTGCCCCTTGGTAAAAAATGATTTTCGGTAGCACGTGCACAAAACTTGAAAAATATGTAAATTGACTATTCATACTGAGGACCATCTGGTGTTTAAAGGAGATCCTGTTGCTTGCTTTTCAGATAGAAATCTACTCTAAGACGGTATTACTTTATGGTTCGCAGCTATAGGTATTACAGTTTTGGGCAGAAATTCAGTGTGCCATCTTAGGAACCCATGCGATAACAGGGTCCTTTCCTCTACAGCATAAGAAGTAAAATAAAATGAAATAGAATTAGAAAACATTTACACTTCGTGAAAATCATGTTTTTTACACATATAACCGACGTTTTTTAGTTTCTATATGGGCCCATCCATTTAACCCTTTCGCGACGGCGGAACTAGCCATCGGTACGCCACTAACGAACGGGTCGTCGTGCCGTTAGTGACACCATACGCATTAAGAGTGTCTCGCGTTTTTTCAAATCTTAGAGGATTTCGTTGGAACAGCAGAGGACTTAAGGGTGTATTTTAAAATAAATCTTCACTTTGAGTTGTTGAGGCGCGAGCCACTGCGACGCGCTTACTGGATGCCGGATATAAACGGTGCTAGCCAGTGTGAAGCATTTAGTGGATGCCGGATATAACCGGCGCTAGTCGCGAAAGGATTAATAAAAATTACTTATCAGGACATTGCTTACTGCGAAAATACTTTTAACAGAATCACGTGAAAACTTAACTTCTAATTTAAAAATTTCCATCAGAATTACAAAATTTTATTTCAAAAGTAAAAAAGTTTTATTCCTTCCCAATAAATAAATCAAATATTATAAGGGAATGAAAAATGCTCGAGAGTGTATATAACGTATGTACGTATGTAAAATAAATGAAGAACGATCGACAGTTGCTAGCAAAAAGGTGCATGCACCAGGAAGAATCTTTGTTTGGCGACGGTAGAAACATATTACTATCACTTCACGTGAAATTACGTGCTATCACCTGAAAAGTCACTGGCCACGAAATGTCGTGAATAGCGTGACATAATTATAATTTTTGTTTCCAATAGATTTAAAACAATGGAAACTCACACTTTTCGAATGTCACATAATAGCACGTGATTTCTATCTTTAATGTGTCGTATTGGTTCTACTGTCCATCTTTTTTGTATTGTATATTATAATTATTAAACATAGACTTCGTGGATTTGCTGTCTTCAGCTTTGAACGATTACCAGACTAACCACCGTCGTTAAACTCGATACACAAACCTACAATCTTTGCATATGATTCTTCACCATCCTGATTATCTCAAAACTTGTATATCTCTTTAAGACCATATAACACGACGTATTACTTTCAGAGAAATTTCAGGTCATGGTCATAAGAGCAAAGAATTTCACATCTGCTAGTGACGGCAAGCAACGATACGATAATTTCTGAATTAATGTGAAAAGGTTTCACCACTTTTCTCGGCCATCTACACACGCGCGGCTTAAGCAGTAGTAATCGCAATGAATGTTACGACGCGTGCTCGACAGGGAACGGTGAAAAGCGGCGCTCTGCCGGAATCATAGCATGGGCGTTCTCGAAACTGCACAGCCATAAATCTCGAACGAAACTACGCTCCTCCGACCCGGCCGATGCAACTTTAAAGCCCTTTAAGTGATTATTAACGTTCCTTCCACGCCAGCCGCTGTGAACATGGAAGAACAGGAGCCATTCTGAAATACGCATTCGTAATTACTTCATCGCCTTATGCCGATGTTCCTGTCGACGCTTGCTACACTAATCAAAATAATAATTTCTTCCAGCATGCACCGTAGCGAACTTCTAGTGAACTTGAGGTAAATGTTTCAAGAATGTATTACGGTTTTAGGGTTGTAATATTTCTCGTAAGGAGAGGATCTGATGAAAGTTGGAAACGAGTTAATGCTTTAATTCTAAGGAACATTGATCGAACGTTTAACGACTCTTCCTGGGGAAGGAATTTACTTGAAATAGTAGACGGAGTATGTAGTTCGGTGGGAGAAAAATTGTTGACGAAGGAGGATAATTATGATATATTGGGCATTTTCAATTTTTGACAAGTCTAAACTTTATACTGCTCTTTTAGTAATACCTTGTACTTACTAGGTAATTAAACGTGCTAAGAATGGTCATAGGAACACTAAACAGCACCAATTATTCAAATATAAAATTCAATATTGTAAAACGTAACTCTTTTCTTTGACAATAATTTAACATTTCATACAATATACAATGTAAACAGATGAGAAATTGAGATAAAATCCAATTGGACAATTATACCGAAATACTTTATCATTAAATAAAAATTATAGAAAACTAATGTATGCAAAGGTACATATGTATATACATGTGTATGTGAATATTGTAGTGCATGTCAATTGTTTTTCAGTGGTTTGCGTCCCGAACGCCGTTATTTTCTTCCAAAATGTAACCGGTTTGTAAGGTCCGTCTTTATTTGCTTGCGACGGTACTCGGAGAGACGCTGGCTACTGTGAACTTAATCACTCTACCCTGGTTTGATTAGTCGAATGAGTTATACTTGGTTTGTTGAAACTGAGTTTTTCATTTAAATTGTGTGTAAAGGAAAGTGAAGCTGAACAATGGTTGACAGAGGTTGAAGTGTGACTGAACTGATGCTGATGGGCGTTGAATGGTAACTGACTGAGAACGATGGCAATGAGACGCGTACAATTTTGGAATGAATCTGATTGACGAAGTGGATGAGACGGAAATGGGAAAAACTGTGTGGATTGGTGGATGTGGGCTCGTTGACGAGTGTAAAATGAAACAAAGGCAGAAGGGGCAAGAGTCGGGGTTTTTCCAAAAAAAGTCGTTGCAAGCCAAGTCGATGTGTAGAAAGAACGTCTTGTTGACTTATGGGTGTATGCTGTAATGTGCATTATGTTCCTTGTAATACAGCAGAAATGGAATACACATTTGAAGAATTTTCCGATATGCACTTGTGTTATGGTAAAGAAAAGGGTACTTCTTCAGAGACTATCGCGTGTCCAGTGAAGTATACCCGAATAGATTTGTACCTGATGCAAGAATATTTACAAGAATTGATCAACGATTGCGGGACACGGTTACTTTAAAACGCTCGAGATTTGGCGGATATAATCAACACGATCCGGGCCTTGAAGATAGAATACAGCAGCGCATTCGAGAAAATCCTCCGTCAAGTGTGAAGGCTATTGCAGCAGCAAAAGGTATCAGCAACTGTACAGTGTGGACAATTTAAAAGAAAAGATAAATTATACTTGTATCTTGGTGAAAGAGTTCAAGAATTAGAAGCGGGAGACTTTCGACGAAGTCATTTTTGCACTGGATATTGCAAAAAATTCAAGAGGATGAAAATTTCTCCGCAAAAATATTAGTCAGCGATGAAGCAGCAAATTGACATCGTAAATTTGAGTAACAAGCATTTTTGAGCTCATGAAGACCCACACATGCTCATCGAATCGCACATACACAGGCAATTCTGGATGAATGTGTGGGCTGAAATATTAAATGACAAAATCATTTTGCCTTCTTGCTTAACAAAACAAACATACTTGGAATTTTTAAAAATAATATCGGCAGAATTACTTGATATTTCGTTAGAAGCGCGTATGAATATGATTCATGCGAGATGGGGCACCACCACACTCTACAAGGCCATTAGTCCGAGGCCG
>NW_017100444.1:164849-172796 GCF_001263275.1 Habropoda laboriosa | reverse complement strand
TAAATCCCCTGGACTTTTACTTCTGGGGACACATGAAGAAATGAGTTTACTTCACACCTATGACGACAGTGAAGTGTGTAGATTCTCGGATGGACACTGCAGTCCGATGGAGAATTGCAGTGTGTACATTTTTTGCTCAGAGCGAAATCGCATAGGGCGAGCTTCGATATGCTCTTATAGATTTCTGCGAGTAGGCAGGTTTAATGTTTAATCTAGGATTTTTACGGACTTGTACGAGATGAACTGCCATGTGTCGTTGGGTTTGAGGATTATTACCCCCAACCCCTGCCATCCCTTATGTCCATTTGACTTATATTCGTTGGTGTAAGGAGGTTTGCTAGACTACAGTGATATTTTCAAACGTTAATAAATAAACAACGAAGCCCCAAACACAATTTTTTTATCCTTGACTGTAGTCTTATATCTACTTCTAGAACCATCCCTTAAATTTTCTACCAATAGTTGCCGAACACCCTGTTAACTAAATATCCATCCAGACCGTTTAAGATCACTGAAAGATGCTCAAACATCTCCGATGACTGAATGAGGTTACAGTCTTTCGTCATACACCCCATATTTCTAGAGAAAATAACCACTTAAGCTCTCATGCAGGAAAAAAGCTCAATCACAAAAAGTGATGACAGGGACATAGAAAGATCAACGCATAGAGAGCACACTGAAAAGAAAGAGAAGGCTGGAAAGGGTCATGAAAGGTGAGTTGTTCAGCCACCGTAAAATTACTCCTGGCCATCGTTTGTCCCCCACTTTCATGGATCTGGAGAATATATGTAAGTGTGCGGTACGTAAAAGGTCCACAGAAGAAAAAGAGAGAACGAAAGAGGAAGAGAGGAAAAAACGATCTTTCGTGACAAAGTGCAGAAAGTCAGGGAGTACTCAGGAGCCATGGGGCCTAGATGGTTCTATGTACAACTACTTAATGCCCGCTGCTATCCGGAACAAATTGCTCGAGGGATCGAGAAATTAATTCGACATCTTCATGGGATCCAGCACGTAGGGATTAGTTAGCATGCAAAAACATTCTTCCATCCTATGAACGTTTCCATTTTGTTCCGTTGCAAATTGCACATGCTTCACAGTGTCAGAGTATCGTTATTGCACTAGAGGTGCGACACCCTTGTTATTACCTCGTTACACGGTTTACTTCTTCCGCATTCCATTATCTAACAGTACGAATTTGCTAAAAGAACTGATTTTCAATAAAACAAATTCTGGTTGAAAGTAATTATGCGAAAGATGTAAATTAACGAGGGAACATCCCGAAGTGACAATCACTGATTTTGATAAAATTTTGGTACGTAGTAGATTTCAAAAAAGTATTCTGATTCATTTATGTTGTGTTTGGGTATGTAACTTACGAACCCACTGCCTTTCCTCCACACTTATAACTATTGATGACAAATCGAAACGCGGAAACGCCAAGCAACCACCACAGATAGGAAGGGGCGAAGTTGGGAAAAACCCTTTTCCTGACCGTCGATTGGTCGGAAACAAGCTACCGAACTTGTATAAAACCCTGTACCCACACAAAATCCGTCAGATACTCTTAATCAGTACAGTTGGAACGGCACCAGCTCAACCTAAACATTTGATAAAGGAACACCAACCACATTTTTGGATTCTACTGTTTCGACAACTCGAGACGGAAACGATCTAGACCGTTATGGCCCGTTCCGTAACAGTAATTTATAGGTATAGATTTACGCGAAAATCGGTAAATATTGTGGGAGTGAGAGTGAGAGCGAGGGTGAAGGGGAGAGAGAGAGAGAGAGAGAGCCGCATTGGCTGTGTGTGTGATCCGCGACTTGTAGCGCGATAGTTTCATGGGCAACCGGCTGATCGCTCGCGGCATACCCGTGGTGATTAGCACGTTCTTACAATAGTCCTCGAAGGCGGCAGATGTAAATGCGGAGCCCTTATCAGATATTATCTTCTGAGGGTTCCTAAATAGAATCGATTGTTTCGTTAGCCGCTCTACTACCTCTAAAGAATTACAAGATTTCGTGGCGTAGAGCCAAACGAACTTCGAAAAGGCGTCTATCACTACGAGAATATAATTGTATTCTTTTTTCGTTGATGGAAGCGGTCCCGGTATCTAACGGTACATCGCCTTTGTCTATTTCGAAACTATCGCGCTACAAGTCGCGAATCACACACACACAACATACAGCCAATGCGGCTCTCTCTCGATCTCTCCTTCACCCTCACTCTCACTCTCACAATATTTTATTAGAAAAGTTAACAAAAAAATTATAATTTTTAATATATTATTTAAATATATGGACTGTTTTCAAATCTGTTTACGCAACCACATATGTCGTTCAGAAGTATGAATTTTGTCAATTTACACTAACGCTGTATTTCTAACGGTTTTCAACATATTGGATTAAATTAAATATTTACTACCCAGGGCGATTTACACACCATCAATGTGGATGACTGCCGATAAAAAAATACCTGTTGAATATCTTTTTAGATGGACCACATACAAAAATTTCATCAAAATCGATGATTATCACTTCGAGATGTTCCCTTGTAAGAGAGTAACCGATTTGAACTTTCCCGTTATTGACACATGTAAGTTGAATAGATTGTATAGTAAGACATCAAATAAATGTATTTGTTATAAGTTACGTATAAGTTACGTATAAGTTATACGTAACTTAATTACGTTCCGAACAATATAAAATTTAAAACTAACGTTCAACATAGTCATATTATCATACCTATTTAACGGCATTAGAGAAGAAAACTTTTTCGTTGTGAAACGAATGAAATATCACAATAAAATATTACTTACGTATCATAAATGATATACTTACCTAAACAGTAATATGTAATAGGATACCGTAATATGATAATACGTATTGATTAGTTTCTGCTAGTCGCTTTAGCACTTAAAAAAATTTGGGTACATACACTACCGGCCAAATGTTTGGAATCACTGTGCATTGCAAGTTACACAAAAATTCCCAGGTAAAAAAGTCAGCAGCTTTAAGAATTTTTTAACGAATTTTGTATCACTCAAATCAATCGATATGAGACAAATTGTTATTTATCTCCATAACATCAATATCAAGTCTATGAAAAATTAGTAGCAGATTCAGTGCTGATGAAAATTGGGAGGTGATTCCAAATTTTTGGCCGGTAGTGTATGTATACGTAACCTCTCATAAAATAATTTTTCCAAATATATTCAAAGTGAATCGTTGAAAAATCACTATTAGGTTTTCTGTAGAAACGGTTTATGGCACGATCGACCGGGAACGGTTATTTTTGAGTTCAGGATTTTCGTTTATTGCTTGCACGTTTATTGAGGGTCAGTCCGCTTGCCGATTAGTCACCCGGAGGAAATTCCAGATTTTTGGGACTTTTCGCCCACCCCTCGCGACCGTCTCTCACCCTTCCAAGGTGACAGCGCGCTAAGGGCGCACTGGAAGGGCGGTAAAGACGATATTAGACACGCTGATTGGCAAATGCAATCGTTAACCATTAACCAATCAGCGTGTCCCAACAAAAATCCCTCTCACGGACGTCCGAGACACGACGTCGGAGAGTGGAGTCGTCGAGTAGTCGTTCAACCATCACGAACAAGGAGAACCAAGGAGCAACCAGCTCACATCACGCGATACCATAGATCAGTTTTCACAAGTCCCAGTCATTTGGGTGGTCCTTCGAACCAGTATCTAGACGGCACAACATCGTGCAAACATCCACAAAGCTCGAAAGTTCATCGCCACAACCACGGGCATTAACAATCACTGAAAGAGAGAATTCATTGTATCGCTGACCAGTCGCTCCATTATTATACTTCAGCTAACGCCGCCAATCTGGTCTTTTCTATTGCTGTGTACGCGTATTATTGTTTTTGCTGGATAAAGACTGTGATTGCTAATAAATAGTAATTTCACTTTTCAACTGCATAATTTCGCAATATAGATGTTAATGAAATTCGCAGGGAGCGTGATTATACCAATCCCGTTGACGTTATTTGATTTTGCTGTCAGCGTGATATTATTCAACTAACAATAAGAGTTCTTTCTCGAATACTTTAGATATAGCTTACCTAAACATGTAGCAAGTTTTAGTCTTTTGAAATTAGATTTACGAAATATTCTAATTATGAGTCTCCCTAAGTTCCTTTCTTTGACATTATTAATCTTTTAGTGTTGAGTGACGCACAGCATGCGGCCCCTTTTCTTTACAAAGCCCTATCTAACATAGCACGTGCTGTGCCATATAGGACTATCAACCGTTTAGCACGATTACGATTCAAACTACTTTTGAAATAATTTTTCAATATTTGTAATACCAATTTAAAGTATGGGAAAAAAGTTTTCTAAAGATATGATTTCAAATTTCGAAATTATTTTTTGCTTACTGCATAAGGAGACGTGTTGCATTTCAAAACAGCTTTCTCTTTGCGGTACTGAATGTAAGAAAAAGGATGCGTGAGAAATTTGATTTTCAAATTCCTGGAATATCAAAACACCGCGTGCTTTGTATGCCGCGAACATAGTATTTCTTTTAATATCAAATATATTTACATTCACAGGATAACATAGAAAATAAATGTAGAACAAGGGATTCAGTTATAATAAAATCCACTATGCATGATCAAATTGCACGATCTTCATTCGGCAAAACATGCATCCTGTCTATACACTACCGGCCAAAAGTTTGGAATCACCGAGCTTTGCAATTTACACAAAAATTTCCAGAAAAAAGTCAGCGACTTTGAGAATTTTTTATCGTTCGAATCAATCGATATGAGATAAATTGATAAATATCGAATTGAGATAAACTTCAAATCTATAAAAAGTTAGCAACAGATTTAATATCGATGAAAAGTGGGAGGTGATACCAAACTTTTGGCCGGTAGTGTATATTTACTATGCCGCAACGTAAAGAAGAAAATGCACAAAGTTCCGCCCACTTCGGTTTGAACGGAACTGCTTGCCAAAGAAGGGTCGGAAACAAATATAACAGAAACGGGAATGTGTGAAGAAAACGACAGACCTGAATTTAATATATGTAAATTATGTGAAGGAAGTTGCTTTCTCGGTGAAGATATTTGCTACAGTACGAGTAGTGAAGTTCGGAGAGCTAATGGCACACGAGATCGTTTCAAACAGCACGATGGAACGAGATTCCAACTTCTATTTGCATTGTTCTTCTTTCTGTAACTAGACAGAGATTGTGCCAGACGTGATTGGGGGGTGTGACTAGCCGACACAACGGCGCCGAGACTTCGGGCTAGCGTTAATCCTACAGGCCCTTGAGATAGGATAAACGAACGCATCCCGGTAATCCTAAGAAAATATAGGGCACCCCACCACCAAAAGTCGTAACTTTTGGGGTATACAAGGGCACGATGTTTGATGCTCTGGGGCTCAGTCTTTTACCAGAACGTTACTCCGCAAAATCGGGATGTAGTCCCTTTCGAGCATAGAATTATTGTAGCTTCCCGTGGACCGCAATGCTTTCGGTAAAAATTTCGCGAGGTCGTAAATCCCGCTTACACCCTAGGTGATGGGACGGGTTTGCTGCCCAATTGAGAAATTGATCTCTTTTGGTGGTTTTAATTAAGATCCGATAATTTAGAGAATTTTACTTTGTCACGACTGACTTTACAAATGTTGATTGGAGATACTGTGTTAGCGAGTAATTCGAATTTTGTGTTGTAATGTGTTTGGCTGGGTTGGGTGTCACTGCGAGAGCGAAACTCCAAGCGCTGGTTAGAGAATGACCCATGGAGTCGTCGCCCTGACGGAAAAGAGCATCGGTTATAGAGAGGAGAGGTTCGCGAGGTTTTTGTTTCGTCGATGTGTTCGCTCGAGGAGGTTTATTGCGGGCCGATGTGAGTTTGGTACCCCGGTCTGGCGGTCGAATTTGACTAATGAATTTGATGATGATAATCCGCCAGGCTGGGGTTTCCTCACGTGCATGGCGACTCAACAATTATTATATTCTCAATACGGTCTAAGACACCCCCGCGGCTCGTCGCGTAAACTGAGAAGGAATATCTTCGCCCAGTCGAGAATTGACCATTTAACTAACTATCGTTGTAACCGATCGCTGGATCGAAGCAACCTGTAACTTCGCATTTATACTAGAATATATAGCTTTGTTAAGTCGGACTTAACCTCTCCTGAGTAACATTAGTAACGAATCTGCTAGACTCACAAAGATATACCTTTACCGCTCGAGGTTTATCTAACATTACGATACACACAATCCTCACACCCTTCTACCTATTGGAGAACGACGTAGTAACCACATGCGTTGAATGTCCCAGCCTTCCTATCTTACCTTGGAATACGACGTGTTAACACACGTTGAAAGTTCCAGTCGGTCCACCACCTAACCTTTGGAGAACGACGTAGTAATCACTAATGCTGGTGCACGGATGGTACGCGCATTCAACAAAGGTCTCAAAGATAACTGCCTGCCTGCTCCATGTCATAAACCTCGGCAAGCTAAACTCTAACACCTACCGTACGATCGGTTCTCCACGGTTGAGAATATCGAAGCAACTCTGGACGAACGTGAACCACGCAATGTGTCAATGTAGTCAGGTATCGGTGAAAATTGAATGTGGCGCATCGTGGGAATCAGAGATTCATCAAGTCGAAAGTTTGCAGCGGGAAAAGGAGCAGAGAGAAAGGGGACAGACAGAGGGGCAGAGGGACAGAGAGTAAGGGGCAGGTTGTCGAGAAGAATCTAGAGAATGGAGCGATGGAGCTAGTGTGAACTGCCAGGCCAATGGTAGTCAGGAAGCATTTAAACACCGCTTTACGGACGACCAAAGACTCCATTCCGACGACGAAGTAAACCAAACAAAACTGAATCCAAGCGGAGGCAGAGACTCGGCCTGGAATCAACTAAGCCAAACCCATCAAGAGTGCTGGCTAAACGGCAAACTTATCTAATCCAACTTGGTTGGCGTGAGCGCGGAAGAGGTGCGCACTGCTAGCAGACCGAAGGGACACGAGGAAGACGTGCCGTTAGGCGGAGAGAAAAACACGCGAACTGCTAACGGCGAACAGAGAGAAAAGGAAGACGTTTTCACCACGGAAGAGAGATATCTGGCTTCTAGGTTTCGCCAACCAGATACGAAGTTTGCTCGACATGGCGAAAAGGGCCGGCGAGCTCTCGTTAATTACTCCAGAAGGAACGTAGTACGAACGCTGTTTAATCAACCGTTCGTTCGGCTGCATCGAACCGAAAGCTCGACTAGCGGCGTCAAAGGCTAAAAAAGTGCTGGGCGAAAGGGTAATATTTGCACAAGCAACGTCAACTGTGGAATCGCTACGCAGGGATTAATCACATTCCGCTTACTACCGTTGAAAGTATAGGCAAAACCACCGCTGAACGAACGTGTTCTTGTGAACCGTCAAACGAAACACGTGATTCCTTTAAGGTAAGATATGTAGTATGCCGATTAATTGAATATGTAGCTAAATTTAAAGTTTCCTAGTGGAACCACCGGTTGAGAAGAAGCAGAAATCGGTGTGCTTAACATTTCAAAATTCATTAAAGTTTCAATCTCGCGGAGGTAAAACTGCGAAGGCGTATCTGGAATTGAAATGAATTGCGTATTAAGCTCTCCCACAAACTGAAAGTAATATGCTTCTTACATATACAGTGTTTCTTTTATCTCGCAAAACTGGAACATTGCGCGAGGGATTGAACCTCTCATATTACATTTTTGTAAGAAAATAAAAACACAAACTATTATGTACGTAAAAATGTTTTTAATAAATATGAACACAAAGTAACGCGATATAAACACGAAAATAAAAACACAAGCTATTAATAAGAAGGCAAACCTTGTTGCCCCTAACGTGATTCTCTAAACTTTGCTGGACAAAGTCATCTTTACAGACTTTTTTGTATTTAATAAACTCTTTTAATTATCCAAAACAT
>NW_017100444.1:163781-164819 GCF_001263275.1 Habropoda laboriosa | reverse complement strand
TTTTTCGAGAAGTACACGAGTGTATATATACATACATTTCGTTATATATACTTACAGCTGATTCTGTTTACAAATTAGACAAATTCAAAAGGTTCGCGGAGAGTGGAAATTTGTTGAACTGTTGGAAAGCAAATCCCTTTTGATTCCGATGGTGATACTTTTCACCGAGTTGTACTGACCTGTTTTGCTCACTAAAGCTAGTTACAATCTCTTTAAGCTATGCTGTTCCAATGTAACATAAAGAAGGGTAATTCAACCAGTGTTTATTCAAGTTGTACTCTCATAAAATAGTAGTACAGTCAGAATACTTGGAATAAACAGAAAATAAAAAAGAGATGTTTACATAAAGTGTAAACAATTTTTGTTTCTATAAAACCAGTATGAAAACACATTAAACAAAAACTGAAGTTAAAACACAATCAAATATAATAATTACAATAACATAGCAACGTATAGGGCCTCATATGTATATTCGGAACAAATTTAAATATTTCATTTTGCATGCTTTCAATCGAATGTTATTGTGTTGCATTTCGTATCTCATTCCATGCTGCTATAATTACCGATTTAATTTCAATACATTTGATGCTATTTAATTCTAAAAAAAACTTTTCAAACAATGATGTTCTAAATGTTTTCCATCAAATTCTGGCTAAAAGAACATGCTGGCCTCGCTCAGAAATTAATTTCGTGATCTCGAAAGTGTACAGTACTTGTTCATATGGATAGCAGCATTATTTTCCGACAAGAAAGTCGAGGTTACTTCTTTATTTTTGTTTATAAATGGTAGTAATAGGTTTTTTATCATGTTGATATACCTATGACTATTCATGCGCAGCGTCGAAAAGACTAATGGTAGTCTACCAACGATACAAGAAGCTCTACAAACCATGAGACTATGTACTACCACCAATAATTAAAAATTGTCAATATTTGTATGTGCAAACTATACTGTAGTTTTTCTATAACAAAATAAAGGTTGCAGAGTGTTTTTAAAGTTTTCTATTTCAACATGAGATCGCTTGCAGAATATATAGG
>NW_017100444.1:150482-163468 GCF_001263275.1 Habropoda laboriosa | reverse complement strand
TCCGGCGTGGGGTGGGTCCGGTTGTGTTCGTAAGAGATCCCGGGCCCACCCCCGGAGTGCCGAGGATGGCCACCGTGGGGTTTTAGCCGGTAAGAGTCCGGCACTACCCCGCCCCCTCCCCTGGGGGGCGGGGCGTCCATGAGGATTTCCTCACGTAAAAAAAAAAAAGGTATATACTTAATGTGTTGATACCGCATGTATCTGTATGTGAAACGTAATACTTTTCAATGATAGACCGATAAATAGATCTTGCATGTGTGACACGTCCTAGAGAATGCACAGTTTGCGTATTTAATGCAAGTTATCTGTTGCGTCGCCATGCACGTGAGGAAACCCCGGCCTGGCGGATTATCATCATAAAATTCATTAGTCAAATTCGACTGCCAGACCGGGGTACCAAACTCACATCGGCCCGCAATAAACCACCTCGAGCAAACGCATCGACGAAACAGAAACCTCGGCGAACCTCTCCTTTCCATAACCGATGCTCTTTTCCGTCAGGGCGACGACTCCACGGTTCATTCTCTGACCAGCGCTTGACACCTAACCCAGCAAAACACAGTACAATACAAAGTTCGCATCATTCGATCATACCATATTTCTCATCAACAGTTGTAAATTCAGTCAAGACAATAAAATTCTCTAAATTCTCTCATCTTAATTGGAATCACCAAAAGAGATCAATTTCTCAATTGGGCAGCAAACCTGTACCGTCACCTAGAGTGTAAGCGGGATTTACGACCTCGCGAAATTCTTCGAAAGAATTGCGGTCCACGGGAAGCTACATTATCTATCAATTTCTCAATTGGGCAGCAAACCTGTACCGTCACCTAGAGTGTAAGCGGGATTTACGACCTAGCGAAATTCTTCGAAAGAATTGCGGTCCACGGGAAGCTACATTATCTGTGTATAAGTTGAAACATGCATTACGTTAACCCCTTAACCTATGATTTTTTTCTGACTATGCATCTAAGCGTCAGTCATTTACTGCTTTAGTACTGCATCAGGTAACAAAAGTTAATCTTTTACAGATTAATTACATTTAGTAATTCTCAGTGTTATAAATTAGAACGGAAGTTAGGATTACGATGAATTTTTCTTATTAATATAACTAGTTTGGTCATATCTTGAGTAGAATTTCTGTCACGAGTCCGACTCGTTGTTATAGGTTAAGGGGTTAAGTAAAACTGCTCAAACATAGCATGGCCCATAGTAGACGATTTTTCATCTGATCGACATTAGTGATGGTATTGAAAAATATAGACATTGCAACAATTAATACGAATGACTAAACAAGGTTAACGTTCTGATTTATTAATTTTATCAACTTATTGTTAGCACGTGGTCTAACTAAACACCCCGAATAATTTCTCCAATACTTCACCTAACTTTACCACTTGAAATATCTCTGTTGTGATTAAAACTTAGTAAAAATATTTATAACGTAAACCATAAGTTCACATACCGTTCTAATACTGTTTTGGAATTTATTCATTTTTTGGGTGTGCAAGGTCATCTCAAACTTATAACTGAGACACGCTTGAATGCATTTTAACATTTGTTATAAAATGCACTTAAAAAATACCTTGAAAAAGTATTAAAAGTGACCTAGAAAAAGTCGGAAAAATTTACCGTAAAAAAATATTCCTTCCACGGTATTCCTCCTTTGAAATCATCCAAATTGTGTTTCTAACATTTCTAAAATCATTAAAAACAAAGAAAATATTTGTGTTTGTCTTATCCCAAGACACCTTTTAGAATAATTCTTTTTTTTTACTTCAAATACTAAATCCTTTTCTGAAATGAATATTTTACATTATGTGACACTTTGCTCAATGAAATGTAAAAAGAAAGGTGTAGTATACTCAACACAATAATACAAAATACTCAACCACACGTAATGTGTCAAACGAGTATATCATAGAAGAAATTATTAAACAATTTCTCACTCTAATCCATAAAACATTGTAATAACCTTCGAAGTATTTGTTCCATTACAGCATGCCGATCTTGAACTTATTCTCAGGAAGCACCGAAGGAAATCCTGTTTTCAAACAGTTTCAGATCACGGTCGTTCGATCAGTTAATGTTGAACGTCTAATCGGATTCTGGGAGAAAGGCCAGCCGCAACTGGGATGACCCTTCCCTCCCTAATTTTACGAGCGGCGGTTCGTTTTATAAGCCGTCGTTAATCGCGGTGAACCTGAGAAACTGTTTGTCGGCCCTATGGAATGTCCAAAGTACAGGCTCGCAGCGATTTCGAGATAAGGTTTCGAGGCTTGTTGATGCAACCTGACCAACGTTAAACCCCAAATTCCTACGCGACTACCCACGTTGAGCCTTGTGGTGTTGTGGCGTCGCTCTGCCGCCCTCTCTGTACGATCTATCTCGAGAAATCCATTTTCCCGTGTCTCTAGAAGCGTCGCAGTTAACTGCATGTTGTTCAATGCGCATTCACCGCACTGGTCACCGCAGGACCACTGTCTCCGGGGGTTGGACATTCTCACAAAGTGGACTTACCAGCGTTCGGTTGAAAAGTTCCGTTCAGTACCTGCGATTGTCATCGAATCGTGAAATAAGCGAATGTCTTGTCTTTAGACATAACCACTTTTAGGTCATTTACTTCACTGAAAAACGTTGGCTGGTCGAATCCTTTGATTTTCTGCTGTAGGACTGTTGCGAAGCAGTAAATTTATAGGGTACTGTTAACCTGTTAACTGTGTAAGAGGAATTAACTCGTTATTGGTTAGCCAATGTGTACTTAGAACACGATAACTTATTTATTGCGGGATTATTCATTTTTTGTCGTACTGTTATGCCTGTATTGAACGTAAAATACATCATATTTATATTTTCAAGAACGAAGAGGAGGTAATTGGTTATTATTGTTACTCACTTTTAATTATAAACTTGAGAGATTCAATTTCTGTTTGAAAGGTGGACACAATTAACAGGTTAATCACACTTCTGGAATTTCTCGCAGTTTATATATTTTCATATTGGTATACAGTTGCGGTCGTTAATATCCGGCCACTTTTAGAATAGTATAACTCTTTTAAAATTGGACCAAAATGGCTTGAGTTCTGTTTTAGAAGTTAGAAGGATTCGTTTACTAGATGACGTGTACGAAAAATTTTCAAAAACTTTCAATTTGTGGAAACCGCGAAGAAAATTGTAAAAGTCGCATTTAACAACTCTTTTATCTGGGCCCGTAATGCAAATTTGAAAGATACGTTTTACAGATTTATGTCAATTATACACATGCTGAAAATTTCATCGGAATCGGTTAACATTGCTATGAGCTACAAACGGTTAAAGATGGTGAAAGTCACACTATTTCATGACTCTCGGCCTAAAACTGTCTTCTTATATCTTTCGATGCCTGTCGCCTGTTTCTCTATCAACCGATAAGCACTTGCGCCCCGCCAAAGTTGTTTGTGCGACCCACTTCAATCAATCTAGAGTGAAAACTTTTTGTGTTTTGCAATATACGAATCTATGAAATAATTTTCGAAAAGACCGCAATTTAGACGTTCAAAAAATATAAACTCAAATGGAAATAACTGATATACAATGTAACACCGAATTAAGAAATAGGTTTCAAAACGTTGATTATTTTTATTTTTATAAGAATTATTTTTCGATCTGAAAAATTTCCATTGTTGACTAACCATGCTATAGTATACAAAATTGTCTCAGTCATTTGAAAGACATGCTGAACTTGTATTCTTCTGTATTTCCATAATAGATGATCTTAATATGACCTTGAAAGATTGAAGGTAAAATATATTTTCACAGTGACATACTACATAAAAAATGCCGATAAAAGCCTCCTTACATTTTTGTCCTATCATCGTGTATACATAATGAGTCTGTTTGGTATAATAGTACGTATCTACATATGTAAGCAACTGTTTTTGAAAATGAAAATAAAAAGCGACCATCAAAACCGCGTGGATGACGAGCGACTGAAAAATTATACACGAGTCCCAGTTTGTTCATTTATGTACACACCTGCAAATAGTGAAAAACTTGTTGAGAAACAATGCCAAATATCTCACTTAAAAAGCGAGCTTTTGCTTTTGAATATATACGGTTTACTTACTTACAATTAAATAAAAACCTTTTATCGATAAACAATGTATTCGTTGTTATTTATGT
Organism: Habropoda laboriosa; assembly: GCF_001263275.1. Taxonomy (NCBI): domain Eukaryota; kingdom Metazoa; phylum Arthropoda; class Insecta; order Hymenoptera; family Apidae; genus Habropoda; species Habropoda laboriosa. Next base: position 159,307 of record NW_017100444.1, on the reverse strand, counting down.
TTAGAGTAAAAAACTCCATCTTATAAATTAAAAATTTCTAAATTAATAAATTAAGCTTTCTAAGGTTGCTTTTGTAACGGCTCGTGTGAATTATTGCGCTTTCAATTTTGGACCACTGTAAACGAAAGGTTGTTTATCATTGACATAAATTATTCCTCCATAATCATAATGTAACCAACATTAACGAAAAAAAATTCGATTGTTTTTTCGCATATAAATTACAGTTTGTAAAAGAAAAAATTTCATTATTTATTAGAAATTCTTATCGCAAAACAGGAACTCTTTAAGCAGCAACCCGGAATTGCATTGCGCTCAATAGTGGATCGGAAAGAACGGAAGCAAGAACATTTATAATCGGTTTCCGGCTAGCTAATGAGATCAAACATTACGGTAGACCAACCATTAATCTTCCAAAGAAGAAACATCGATCACCGTCTGCTCCGTCAATTAGCATTCGACGAAACCTGTCTCCCTGATTCTTAACGTGCGTTACTTACTTCGCAATTTCCTCCACTTAATCTTTTTACTTATAAAACGTAAGTTTGTTAAATTATTTCATTAAAGAATAACGTATTTGATAGTAACATTTTAGAAATTATATTTTATGAAAGGTATTGCAATTTTTCTTCTATTACAAGTTAGAAAAAATTACTGGCTAAATCCTTTTAACGAACTTGAACTGCTTATGTACCGAAGTGAATTTTATTTTTATTATTACTTACCATCGTAGATTTAGATAGGAGTGACTTTAAATTTATCTGGAGCTTAATTTCTTTACCTTCAAATTAATCTTAATAATAAGTTATCGATATCTAATTGAAATTAGTAATAACTTTTTTTTTTTCAATATTGTATTTCTAACTGTTTGTAAAATTGCATTTTGAATAATACCTGTATGTTATAAATAAAACAAAAATTATTTCATAAATTCGTATCTGAAGTATGATTGAAACAGGTTTTTTTGTCAAATAAATTAGAACGTAAGTACACATTGATGAAAATCCTATACGTTTTCTACGGTATATTACCAGTTGCACCACAATTCTTAAGTATAATATACAGGTATGTTATGTTAATGCATTAATAAGATAAAATATCTGAATATCTATATGTATATATAATTTCTTACGTACTAATAAAAAATACTTTGTTGTATATATACTACAAATTTATTTTAGAGAAAAAGAAATATTGTATAATATCAAAATAATCCTTAGTCTTCGATTTTTCAATTAAAATACACGTAAGGAAAGATAGAATTCTTTTTAATTTCATTTCCCCCAAACATACAGCTCTTTTAAAATAAAATTAAACGAACGAACGTGCGAAAGATAAATTCAGAAGAATTTACCACGAAACGTCAGCCTCGAATCGCTTGGTCGCCCTGTCAGTGATTAATTAATCCATTATCATCGATCGGACTGATTACGCGGCGGACCGCGCTGTGTCAAGCTCACCGACAAAAGTCAACAATGTCACCGATTAAAGGGTCGCTACCACAAAAGCCCTTGTTAAGCCGTCACCGAGGCGGTTCAACGATAGTTTTTACTGGAACCGTTTGTAGAAGGGTGAAAAATTGTGGCTGTTTTCGTCCGCGCCCTCGACGCATGCTTGACCGAGATATCCGATGTCGTGGGGATCAAGAGAACGGCCAGCGGAAAGTTCAGCAGACCACGAAAAAGAACGAGGGGACAAAAGGGCGGGAAGAGATGGACTGTCAGACACGTTTCTCTGCCGGTCAACTGATAAACGTGTATAGCCGATGAAATCGACATAGCGAGGTCATAAAATCGTTCTGGCGTCAAAGGTGGATATAGCTGGACCATACAAAACTGAAGCTTCTAAAGTGTAAGCGCAAGTAAATCAGTCGAAATCGCCATGTTTTTAGCCGTCGGTATATTCAACCAGAGAGTTTTCTGTATTGAGAGTAAGTATTGACCAGCAAGCAGAGATTTACGTAAATTCTTGACATGAGAGTCGGTCAACAGAAGCTGCTAAGGAGAGTAGGGCTGCTCGTAGAGAAAAAAAGTCAACCGAGCAAGACTTTTCTGAACAAGAGGAAGATCGACTGTATGGTTCTGGAATGACATTAGCCGAAAGCATAATCAATTTTATTAACTGGTATGAAAAGCTTCAAACGTGTTTTTCTCGAAACCGTGTTTCTTTTTTTTTAATGGCTGACATGAAATTTCAAGTTCTAGTTGACTGACTCCAAATTTGTATGCACCTTCAATAGATGTGTCGTTATCGCAAGAACTAGAGAAACCAAAAAATTCCTATTTCTTCTAATTGTATAGTCCACAAAACACGAACAAAAGTGGAAAAAATCGACATTCACACTTCAAAGTGTTCCTATTTTTCTAATTTTCAATACTTTTTTTATCCTGGTTCACACAGTAGCCATATTCATTCTAGAATCTTTTTGGCTTTTTCGTGTAGGATAAGTAGAATCAGCGGGATCGTGTCAGCCAATAGGCCACTTTTTTAACAGGTACCATACTAAATAACTTGTAATTCAGTCAATTTTGATTATTTTCAGTTAAAGAAAATGGTGAACTTCTTAAAATACAAATAAATATGTGCGAAAAAAGTCGATAGTACAAAAAAGTGGTAGATTGTAAAAAAAATCTCAAAAAAGGCCTAAAAAATGACACTGTAAACTAGAATACCTCCATAACCCTTTGAACACCAAATTTTTTTCAAATTTTCTTTTCAATAACTGCCTATTATTTCAAGAATTTTATTTGAAATGCACTTCAAAAGACATTTGGTTGATAAGAACCACTTCAAACAATTTCTTTTACTAATTATATTGAAAATAGGATTAAGGGTCATATATATGTTTACCTATTGCTCGTCCAGGTAAAAAAAATATTGCAAAATATAATACATATTTAAACTGGCAATTTAAAAATTACTTCATTCATACCTGTGAATAAAACTGATGTCGAGTCACACTCGACAAAGGAATCCAAAGGGTTAGGCAATTTAAAAATTACTTCATTCATACCTGTGAATAAAACTGATGTCGAGTCACACTCGACAAATGAGTCCAAAGGGTTAAGTGTAAAAAATACTTACTTTCCTAGAAAAATGTATGCTTCCATAGTTGATTGAACACTAAATAAAATATACTTGTTACAATATTTACGGAAGTATGCCATACCTAAAACCTAATTGTAAGAATAGGATCAGTCTACGTTTCTTTGACATATACACTCAGAATGATAAAGTAACGCGTAAAGATTCGATATTTACACATTTTAGATACACATTTCAGGAAGGTAATACGCTGTCCAAAACATATGTAATATTATCAGAAACAGTTAAAGTATTCGAATAACTCTGGAATAATCAAATGCACAAATATCAACAAGATTTATCAAGAGCTTCGAATATTTTCCATTAACAACAAATAATGTTTCAACTAATAGTAGTTTCACCATAAGAAGCAATATTAAAATGTTTTGTGTACAGAGGACAAAAATATAAAAATTTAGATTCAATAGTTTTTCTTTACAATGTTCTTATTGTTCGCCTAAGAATATCAACGTTTAAAACCTACAACTGCAAACACCAACAAAGATGAATCAAAAGTAATACATAAAATAGAAAGAACTAGCAAACATTACAAAATCGTAAATTAAACAGCTGATCTAGAAAACAAGCAAACGACATAGTAATTCTAAGGACAACTGAAGATCCATCGAGAGATCATCGCGATAAAATGTACAACGGACGAAACCATATAACGAAGACAAAATGAATGTTCTTTATCACAGCGTTTTACAGCTAATTAACGAGGTCGCCTTTATAAAACCTAGCAACGATACTGTGAATCTGCCAGTTTCGTAAACACCGTTCGATTAACGCCAATTCGCCAATTATTGCGTACGCGGGCGCCGATTATCGGCCGAATGAACGCGTTTCAACATTGCCTTCCGATTTCACGGTGCGACTAGATTTTTCGGGAATTGAGCCGTTCTGCGAGCGTCCTGTCGATATTTCGCACGAATTACGGACAGCCGTTCACGAAATAATCGAATCGTGGAACGCTGCCGCAGAAATCGACAAAATTGCGAATGCGAACGCAACGAATGTGAATCGGCAGATTGCACGTCCCCGTTTCGAACTCGAATCGACAAGAACTTTTCGGAAAGTACGTAGATAATTTTAATTTTGTTGGATCATGTCCGGTGAACAGTGTTTGTAGAATCGTGGAACGCTGCCGCAGAAATCGACAAAATTGCGAATGCGAACGCAACGAATGTGAATCGGCAGATTGCACGTCCCCGTTTCGAACTCGAATCGACAAGAACTTTTCGGAAAGTTCGTAGATAATTTTAATTTTGTTGGATCATGTCCGGTGAACAGTGTTTGTTAGGTTTTCTAGAAACGGTTTATGGCACGATCGACCGGGAACGGTTATTTTTGAGTTGAGGATTTTCGTTTATTGCTTGCACGGGTCTAATTACATCCTGCGAGGGTCACTAGAATTGCTTTGCTAGATTTTTAGTAATTTGTGTCCCTCGCGCTCAATAGCCTACGAACATACCATAAACCACGAATTTCCGAACGGCACATCTCTATGTAACGGTCCGCTTGCTGATTAGTTACCCAGAGGAAATTCCAGATTTTTGGGACCTTCCGCCCACCCCTCGCGACCGTCTCCAACCCTTCCAAGGTGACAGCGCGCTAAGGGCGCACTGGAAGGGCCGTAAAGACGATATTAGACACGCTAATTGGCAAATGCAATCGTTAAACCATTAACCAATCAACGTGTCCCAACAAAAATCCCTCTCCCGGATGACCGAGACGCGACGTCGGAGAGTGAGAAGTCGAGTATCTTTCAACCACCACGAACAAGGAGAACCAAGGAGAAACGAGCTCACATCACGCGATACCATAGATCAGTTTTTACAAGTCCCAATCATTTGGGTGGTCCTTCGAACCAGTATCTAGACGGCACAACATCGTGCAAACATCCACAAAGCTCGAAAGTTCATCGCCACAACCACGGGCATTAGCAGTGTTTTTTCTTCCTTGCCGTGGAAATATAATTAATCGTTGAGGGGACCAGACGTGCTAGATTGATTAGTGTTTATAATACTTGTTCTGAAATATTGTTCTCGATGTTCCCTTTCAATTAGTACGCTAATTTTACTTGTTAACACTAGAACTACCAGCCTGTCAAAATTACGGTTTTCAAATTCTTTGCTTCAAAATTGAGTATTCTACGTGTATTACCCTTGAATCGCATCCTGATATGCCCGAGTTTGAAGGCCCACCCAAGTTTAAAATTCTGGGAAAACTATTTTTTATATTAGGTTGTCCGGAAATAAATTGCGGTTTTCTGTTATGTCATATTTAAGGCTTTTCTATACTATATATTTTAAATTTATGTTTATTAAGTAATATACCATTTGAACGCATAGATCTCGCTTTATCATATAAGCGATACACTTTTGTTTTTACCGTCATTTGTTCTGAGTATAACTTAAAAACGTAACAATGGACAAGAAGCAAATTCGTACCATATTTTTATATGAATTTAAATTAGGACGTAAAGCCGCGGAAACTGGCCGCAATATCAATCGTGTATTCGGTGAAAGCACAACTAGTGATTATAATGCATAAAAAGTTATTTGTTAGACAACCAAGTTTGGTAAATCGTAAGGGACCAAGACTCTTATACGACAACGCCCGCCCGCACGTATCACAATTCACGATTCGGAAGATACACGAATTAGGTTATGAAACATTAAAACACCCTCCTTATTCCCCCGACTTATCTCCTACAGATTACCATTTTTTTAAACATTTCGACAACTTTTTGCGAGAAAAAATCTTCCGCAATAAAGTGGATGCTGTAAATACCTTCGTGGAATTTATTAATTCTAGAACTCTTGATTTTTATTGTAATGGAATAGGAACTCTCGTAAAACGTTGGAAAAAGTGTATAGAATCTAATAGAAATTATTTCGATTAAATAAATTCATTCTAAGCAAAACTACGCGTCTTTAAATCTCATATACAGAAACCGCAATTTATTTCCGGACAATCTAATATATACACTTATACAACAGAGGACCGTTTCCTTTTCACTATGCTTATGTCGCACAAGTTATGCAAAAGCCCGGACCGATTAACCCAAAAACCCCTTGTGTTTTTCGTCTTTCGGCGACGTTTCTCTATTTACAGACTGTTGCTTAGTTAAGGAATCTGTCACGAATTAACTATGAATCAACACCGAATCAATTCTGAATCAACGGAGAACCAACTCTATGAACTTATGGTTCTCGCTTTTTTACATACTTCCCTGATTCCCACAAATTGCAATTTTTTCAAAATTTTTTGTACACGTCATCTAGTAAACTAATCATTATAACTTCTGAAAACAACTTAAGTCGTTTGGTCCAATACTTCTTTGACCCACTGTATGTACATAGGTGAAAACCAAGTCCATTATAAGAATTTGCAGAGCAACAGACCCCGTGCAGGCACTGTGAATACACATATTTGTGTCAATTCCTTTGTTAAAACACCCAGTACATGATTATTTTTTACTCCTGACCGATTTTGTGAGCGTGCTATAATTGTTCTACGTAGTATACATTTATGCATTTCTCGCAAATGGACTGAGAGTGAATGTAAGAGAGTATCATCCAACTCTTCGAGAGCGGACCATTTGCAAGTTTCTCTCCGGTGGATACACTCGAATGGATAATACCATTATTTGTTATGGAAGAGTTGCTTCCGAAATACGAACCAGTTTCGTTCTTCTGAAAGTATTATCGTGAGAGTAGCAGTACGGTCGTGTACTACAACCATTCAATTTACAAACTGTACAGCAATATTCATAGGTACATACAAATGTTGTATATGCATAGAAAAAAGGAAAGAGAGCTTCAGTGTTAAAACGATTGTTTTTATAACACGAATGTCCAGCAAAGCTATTTTTGAGGATTTTTAATTAAAATTTTTATACCACAGTTAACCACTGTTTGTAAAAATATTTCTATTTAGTAGTACACGTAAAACACAGACTTATTCCGTTTCAATATTCCTATTTCTGTTTCACAAATTTTAGATTATTTAATATTTTTTATTTTTTTCTTTGCCATATGTGAAAGAACAGTACGGTTGTATAGAAGTTTGATTGTGGCGCATGAAAAACTACAGAAATGTATGGGCAAAAATTAGCAGCATTCCAATTTTTGATATACACTGATATGCGCTTAACAGTTGTTATTTTTTCTTTACTAATAATTTTTTTACGTCAGAATATTAAAATCTAGTAGTAGTAGTATCGTTCTATTCAGCCTTACAGCCAAGAATTGGACTTGGCTTACATATCCTACGCTCATCCTCTCTCTCTCTCTCTGTCTCACTCATTCCTGTTCTGTCCTACTCTACTCTTACCCTAGCTGTTGCACCTTTTCCTATTCTCCTCCATTTGGTTAAGCTTTGGTATATTAAAATCTAGTATATGTATCAGAAATCAGTGATTACAAGCTACTCTTGTTCTCTATGTGATTAATAGTTTCGTTATTTTGTAATAGCTTCTTTCCTATTACAACATCCATTATTACTGTCAATATTGCTATTCCTAATTTAATTTCTTAGAGTAATCTAAGTATATGTAGTTTGAAAATAATGTTACACGTGGTATATGTTCTGACCGCTTTTTAGTTTACATAAGAAAACCAATTTTTATTTTTTACTGTATTAGAGCCTGGCTTGATTCAACTAATCATTAATTTTGTTCAACATTTCCCTTAGATTAAATATGTTATACGCGACACTTTAGTAAAATAAAACTTTACATGTATTTGTGAAGTATACTGTTTTAGGAGTATTTTTCTTTCTACGTGGTTTTTTGTATCTTTGTACGATTTTGTAAGATAAGAGCATTAAGTTTCTGCACATCCACGATCACTGTCCCAACTCATTCTTATTTCCAGCTAGACCACCGAATGTAGGAATAGACGAAGTTCAAGTAGACACTGTACTGAGAGTTCTGTCTGATAGTAAGCTCTCAGTGAGTTTTTTAGTGTCCACTGAGAGTAAAAATTCTCGAAGCTGCTCTCAAATACACACTTATCTTATCTTATCTCCGGTTAGAATTTGAATATACATATAACAATAGGAGTCTTGACGAGGACTAGTGACAAAGATTAATGTTCCGTCAGTTAATTCATCCTTCTAGTCGTGAAGCATAAAAGAGATCGTTGCAGTAGTATTTTACAAAAGTTTAAATAAAAATTCGGCTTTTTATAAAAATTTTAATTTTAGAAATTATTTCTTATCTGTCGTTGATAATAAAATAATTCCACGACAATGTACGTTATTATCGATGCCAAACCGTATGAAATTTGCGATACATGCATGTAAAAATGTCACAAAATACTAGGTAATATAAGTATTCAATAAATTAGTGTTAATTTCTTTGTAAATTTATAATGTTCCATACTTTTTTTCCAGAACTTCGGTCTGTTCCATACTTATTTCCAAGTAATATTTTGTTTCGTCTATATTTTTTATTGCATAATAAATGAAATTCTTAATAATTTTTTACTACTTTTACTATAAAATAGACCAATTTAACACTACTATGCGTTTCATACGTGTACCGTTGCATTTTATATATAAAAAAGTGTTGGTATTTTTCGTTAGTTTCGTATTTTTTCGTTTGGTTCCAAGCTTATTGCCAGGGGTAGTACTATGACCTCAGGGGCCCCGACCGACTTTTTCCATCGGCCGCGGCACGGGAGTTCACGACCCCGAGGAACCCGAGTGCACGGGCCTGGGGGAGGGCGTACCGC
>NW_017100444.1:140882-150469 GCF_001263275.1 Habropoda laboriosa | reverse complement strand
CAGCCCATTGCACGCGGCCCGCGGTGGGAGCGTCGCCGGTGTGGTCCCGGCGGCGCCTCGGAGTCGAGAAGCCTCCGGGATGAGCCCCTCCCTCCTCGAACATCTCGAAGGAGGGGCCCGGCGCGGGGTGGGTCCGATTGTGTTCGTAAGAGATCCCGGGCCCACCCCCGGAGTGCCGAGGATGGCCACCGTGGGGTTTTAGCCGGTAAGAGTCCGGCACCACCCCGCCCCCTCCCCTGGGGGCTGGGCGTCAATGAGGATTTCCCCACGTAAAAAAAAAAGAAAAAAAAAGGGTAGTACTATGAAACTGTAAACACATTTATCACAGTAAAGATGTTAACCATACGTTTACGTTGTACACCTGTTTATATTGAAAGATTTAAACAAATAACCAATTCGTAAGATCAACTATAAAATGTCGAATGTAACAATTTTCATGTCACGGTAAAGCACTTTCATTTTTTTCCAAATTCTGACATAAATTTTGCATGTCTGGTTTCTTTTATATTTTATTTGTGTTAATATTCTTAAAAGTAAAAAAAAAAGTATAATATTCTAAAAAATAAAAAAATTAATAAATGGTTCCAATACCATACTGGAGGAAATAGTAAGCAACAATTAAAAATATTCCGATATTTCAAACAAGATAAATAAAATGAAAATATATTGAAAGAAGAATATCAGTCGCAATAAATTCTCGACTAAACGCTTAATAACCAAAGTTTGACTAATTTCTCAAAGCACTGTGTTTGTACAGGCGAGAGACGTGATTAACGATCAGTAATACCTGCAAATGACTGTGATTGCGAATAGAGATGCCATACATAATGTTCTCAATAACCATTCAGTAAGGCAATTTAGTAGAGTCCCGGTGGATTGTTGACACAATTACCTAAGATTCGTCATGAGGTCAAGTATTGAATGAATTTCATTCCCTCGGAATAAATTGAAATTTCCGCGAACACTTTTGTTCCCCAATTAGTACATATAACGAAGGTTCTACTGTAACATTTTAACTTTAATACAAGTACTAACAGCTATAAAAACTCGGTAATACCGACAATTGAAATACTTTCTTAAATTGTATAATTCATCAAAATATTTAATATAGTAAACTCTGATCCGATTACATTTTCAATTTTTATAGCCACAAACAAAAAAAAAAATGCTCCCACGAATATACACTACCAACGAATAATACTTCAAAAATATTACAATTCTATCTCAGAAAGTAGTGATAAAAAGGAAGAGACAAAATATTGATTTCTTCTTGACGAACGCTATTAACTGAAAAAATAACAATTCGCTAAACTAACAACTTCCTTTGAAAGTACTACAGCCTTGATCAGCCTGAAAATTAACGAAATCCATGGTACCTGTTTCTAGCTGGTGAACAAGTTTATTACACAACGAAAATGCGAAAAGCATACATCATCTGCACAGCGTGATAATAATTATCAAGGTTAATAAATCATGGCAAACGACACGAAACGGGATTAAAAGTGCGAATCGAGGAGCCCGCCCGCGAGACAGGATTAAGAGGGTCTCCGCCGCGTAAAAAGTCCGGCAACGTTTTCGTCCTAAAGGCAAAGCAAAGGAGAGAGAAGCGAAGATCGATATATCCAGGCGAATCCAGTTTCCTGCGCTCGAATCACGGCATCGTTAAACTGTCGGAAGGGGTTCTTGAAATGCGATAAATCACGGTTCATAGAAATCAGTAGCCTTAGGAAACTCGCGTCGGCCCGCCATCGCTTACCCATGATATTTGCCGTCATTCGTGGAAACGTTTTAGGCTGCAGAAATTACCGGAAATCCCTCTCCTTTCATTTGGTCACACCGCGTGCCTAACGGATATGCCGTTGAAAACATCCTTTCCTTTTTGTGCCGATATGTAATTCGTGTTTTAAAATATCGTTTTTGCAGAAACATCGGAATGAATATCACCTAACCATTCTCTGTTTTTATAAGTTTGGTTTACTATGACCATGTAATTGGATTGAAAGAATTTGAGAAGTGCTGCGAATAACTGATAAAAATCGAAGGAAGAAAATTATGAATTTCATGTTCTTTCAGTAGCTTTAAGATTTAATTCATCATCTTTTATTTCATCCATAAAAAATTGGAGTAGAAAATTTAATTCACTACTGTAACATTGTAGTAATCGTGGTTGTGGAAAACCGGAAATATCATTTCTTTATTATTTGAATTTTTCATTCGCTCTCTGATACGCAATTATCATTTCATTCTCTTTCTCAGACGCTCTAGATTTGCACTACTCGTATAGCTTCCCCGGCGATTCGTTCATCAAGTGTCAATCACTCGTTTGCACACCCATAAATATATCCGTACACACATGTGCACGTTTGACGTCCAAACCCTAAATCAATGGTCCACTAGATCAACAAGAGCAATCAGCTGATGGGTCGACAAATGTGGCTGTCTTCCGTGTTTATAACAAACGAATCGCACGAATCAAGATTGTCGACCAGTGTTAATAAAAATGGTAGTAGCATTTCTTACCACATACCGAGTGAGTCACTTAAGACTGGAAGCTGAAATATTTTCAAAACTGTTAATTATATCGACAAAGGCTTCGAGCAAAAGTTGAATGGTTTCGAAGGGGATCAAGTTTTCTTTAATGGAATCGTATATTTTTTTAATGCGTCAATCGATTCAGCTTATCATTCCCTATAGAAAAGTATTAAGTTATTTATACCGAGAAATCATTACTTTAGGAGATATTTTAATTAAAATATTACGGAATGGTATCATTACAACCAATTGCTGTCGATTACGCGAGATACTTTTTTCTACAAAATGATAGAGGCTAACAAGTCAAATTTATTATTATGTTCTCTACGGATGACCTTTTGTCAAAAAAATTGTACAAGACCAGAATTTATAATGTGTACAGGTCATGTAACGTTTATTCATTCGATGCGATTCGATTTAAATAAATATTCATTACATTATTACATGTTACTTATTACAAAATGTGTCCAAAATAATGACCGTTGGCAACTAAACATTTTTGCAATCTATTTCTTAAGGAATATTGCACACAACTTAAGATCTCTGGCTATAAGAGTAGGTACCTACAATTCCGCAATATTTTAATTCAAATATCTCCTAGAGTAATGGTTTCTCGGTATAAATAGCTTAACACTTTTTTATGAAGAATAATGAACTGAACCGATTGATACATTAAAAAAATATACGATTCCGTTAAAAAAAAAACTTGACCACCATATGTCCTCACACAATGCCCCCCTCGAAACTATTTAACTTTTATTCGAAGCCTTTTTCGATATAATTAACAGTTTTGAAAATATTTCAGCTTCCAGTCTTAGGTGACTCACCCGGTATACAGCGTGATTCCTTTAACTCGCAACGTTGGAATATCTTGTCAGGGACTGAATCTATCAAGGAAATGTTTTACAAAGGTTATTTGGTATAAAGGGGGACATCATACAATACGATCCAGTAGTGGCGGGAAAATTTCAGTCAAACTCGTTTTTTTAAACGGAAACATATTTCTTTTATAGTACGATGGCGTTTGTTGAGACAAATTCAACGACCTGCCATATGAGGTCATGTATTGTTGGAAAATACTATAAATTATGTTATAAATTCGTAAGTTTCTAAGGGGTCAAGTAAACTTGATTTATTTTCCACCCAAAATGTAACGAATATACACGTATTCACTATTGTTTGTACAGTATGTATAGTTTACACATCCTAAGTTCAATCGCCTCCAAAAATGATTATAGTACAGATTATATCGAAACAGCAACATAGAATTCAAAGAATATTGCTATGCATTCCCTATTTGCTGCACAGTCGCAAAGTGTATAGAAATTTTCTATATTTTACACAAATTATAAATTAATATTTGTTAGGTTTTCTGTAGAAACGGTTTATGGCACGATCGACCGGGAACGGTTATTTTTGAGTTCAGGATTTTCGTTTATTGCTTGCACAGGTCTCACTACATCCTGCGAGGGTCACTCGAATTGCTTTGCTAGATTTTTAGTAATTTGTGTCCCTCGCGCTCAATAGCCTACGAACATACCATAAACCACGAATTTCCGAACGGCACATCTCTATGTAACGGTCCGCATGCCGATTAGTCACCCGGAGGAAATTCCAGATTTTTGGGACCTTCCGCCCACCCCTCGCGACCGTCTCCCACCCTTCCAAGGTGATAACGCGCTATGGGCGCACTGGAAGGGCGGTAAAGACGATATTAGACACGCTGATTGACAAATGCAATCGTTAATCAGCGTGTCCCAACAAAAATCCCTCTCACGGACGTCCGAGACGCGACGTCGGAGAGTGAGTCGTCGAGTAGTCGTTCAACCACCACGAACAAGGAGAACCAAGGAGCAACCAGCTCACATCACGCGATACCATAGATCAGTTTTTCCAAGTCCCAATCGTTTGGGTGGTCCTTCGAACCAGTATCTAGACGGCACAGCATCGTGCAAACATCTACAAGGCTCGAAAGTTCATCGCCACAACCACGGACATTAACAATATTGTTTCTTTGAATAAATTAGAGATTAAGTGCAAAAGTGAAGTGAAAAGAATTCTGCGTCATGTGTTCCTCGAAAAATCGTAGCCAAACGAGAGCGTTTTATCAAAGTCGTCGAGCGATAAGATTGCAGGAGAAAAGCGAACGATTCCCAAAGCGGTGGCTGAAAAATATCTAACGATCCGTAGAGGGTCCACGAGCGGCCATATCGCTACCACGACTGCAGGAAATTCCAAGCGGTGCTGCACGGTCGCATCCACCTCGCATTTCCATTTTGCATTTCAAATTCCCGCCAGGCCACCCTTACGCAATTGTAAGCGTGTAGTGCAGAGACGATAGCATGCATCGATCTCCAACATTTTCTATTCTATGTCAGCCCGAACACGTACCCGAGTTCCACGTCCTCCTTCTCCTACTTTTTCATCACTGAAAGCTGAATCCGAAAAGATGGTACTTGAAGGTACTATGGAAATATTTGTTTCTAAAAACAAACTATTCCAGTTTGTCTCCAGCTGCGTCTGTACATATTTTCGTACGGGTCGTTATTCAATTGAATAAAATTATACACAGGGTGTAGTACGTAATTGACGCCACGATTTCCAGGCACTTTCGAAAATCTGACAAAAGAATGTTTCAAATGGAAGTTAATTAGCTTTCAATCGGCTACAAGTTGCAATATAAGAAATTTCTAAGATATGGTTTTCTTTCAATAAAAAGTCATTGTCACCTTGACTTTTTTAAACGACACTACGTTTTTTTTTTACTTCATACTGTTGTAGCTGATGATAACACGAATTGAATGACCTACTAAACAATGACCATGAAATGACCCTGAATGTCGTGAAATATCGGCTTAATCAAGGGAAATGTTATTGTTAAAAATTATCTTTTTTACATCAAATTATACATTTCAAAACTTTAATCATACGATTAACTTGACTTTTTATCGGAACAACAATTTCTAGGAGATTGTTTATATTGCAATTTGTAGTCGATTGAAAGCTGATGAACTTTTATTGAAAACATTTTCTGGTTTGATTATCCTAAGTGCCTGAAAAATCGTGGCGACAGTTACGTGATGATTGCTAAAGAGATACAGTTGGTCGGTTTTTGGTGTATTATTTGTAAATGGTGTTTAAAATTTGTTCATACTTAATAATACCAGTTACAAATGTTTGATTAAGAATTCTATTGCATTGAATTGCTTTCTGTAAACGTTACCATGCAAAGTCATAGTATCAAAATTGTAGTAATATTCTTCTACACAACCTGCATAAGAAACTATTGTGCATTTTATTTGCATTTATAGTAAGATTTCATTCTAGAAAATAATAGTCGGTGAAGAAAGATTCTAGTTTAACTATCCCATTGTCTCAGCAATGTCATTTTGGCTGCATAAAGTGTAACACTAAATTTAGCTTTTATTATTGCAAATTATAATAAAATATAAAACTACCTTTTATTCTTTTTATCATACGTACGATGCTAGATGTTTGCTAATTTTCATAAATATTCGTAACACAATGTTGTTACACGATTATTTATGCAATAGAGTCATCAGTCCTCCGGTTTTGAACGTCATTTGTTACTTGTATTAACATTTTTGAAGCGAAAAACAAGCGAATATTCGTGCGCTTTGATGTGAACTAACTTACCAACTCCGGTCAGAACAATGTTCACTGCACGCTATGAATACCAAATATGCATACGCGAATACGAATATTGCAACCACACTTGCTTATTTTAACACGAATATTGAATACTCACCGCATGTGCTTAGTCGATATTATCGCAGATGCTTAACCATATTGTGCAATAAAACTATAAAACATTATCATTGTTAAAAAATTGAAAACCAATTAGGTGAGATGTGTAATTTAATCTGCTCTTAACACAGATGTTAATTTCTGTGATGTTATCAAATAATATATTTGCTCAATATTTTCTATATACTTGAAACAACGTGATAAATTAGTCTATCTTTAACCTGTTAATTGACAAGCCTATTTTTGAGTTAGAAATAGCATCTCGAAGGTGTCATTAAAAATCAGTAAAATTTACAACTAGTTTTTTGATGTTGGTCCAATTCAAAACAGGATATCCTTAAACATGTAAGTACATTATTACGTTCTAAAAATTGATCATTAAAATAACCAGTTAATTAATCTTCTATAGTCAACAACTTAGATAACTGAAAACTTTCCTTTCTTCCTTCATTTAATTGTTATAGAAAGTTAATATTGAATGAAACACTTCTTCCCAAATATCATTCCGTACTACTTTTTTTTCATTTGGAAAGAATCAATATTATACGAATAATGTTCCTCTCTTTATGTACATTATTTAATATCTTAAGTTTTGATATGAAATTCTATACAAAAATAAGAATATATTTAACTAAGCTGCATGTTGTTAAACAGTAAATTTTCTTTTTGACCGAGTCCTTGTTCAATTGTTTGCACAATTTTACCGCAGAATGCAACTAAAAGTTGGTGGTTGGCTTTCACATAGCATTCATTTCGCCATAGGAAACTACATTAGTAACAGAATAACCAAATACGCCTCGTTAAGACTAAACTATTAAAACCGTGGACGATTGAAAACGAACGATCCGCAAAGTTACAGATGTTCAATGACATGCCATCAAGGATCGAATAAGCATTAATCTTTGTCCGATCAGACAATTTCACGCGATTAGGCAAAGCAACGTAGGTTCAATCGACGATACTCCAACGACAGAAAGGACTTGGAGATGGTCTTCGATAAGCAAGACAACAGAGTGGGGCAAAAGGCGGTTTGCGGTGGGATGCGGTGAGCGGCAATGAATTAATCGCCGTGAACAGTGCAAGCTCGGTCCAACCCCGACTAAAATCCCATGCTGGCCCCGAAGCCTTTCCCCTATCGTCCCGTAAAGCCTGCCTAAAACCCCTAAT
The DNA here is from genome assembly GCF_001263275.1 of Habropoda laboriosa. Taxonomy (NCBI): domain Eukaryota; kingdom Metazoa; phylum Arthropoda; class Insecta; order Hymenoptera; family Apidae; genus Habropoda; species Habropoda laboriosa. The sequence goes on along the minus strand of NW_017100444.1, from coordinate 143,002 downwards.
GCCAGTGACCGCAGGCCACCGCCCTCCAACTCTGTCGTTTCGGCTGCACCATCAACGATCGTCGGCTATCTATGACGCCGTATTAACCAAGAAGAAACGCCGCCATCGGTGCACCGCTGTTCTAATTTTAAATTTTGCGGCTGATTCTTGCGGTGAGACGAACGCTTCACTACCAATTCGATATTGAATCGCCTATTGCGTTGTTAAGATTGTACAACTTCGTATTAGACAAGAGATACGTTTGACACGAGAAAGAAATTGTATAAGGTATTCTATAGAAATGCTAGAATACAATAGTATAATCTAGCAGTTTTATAACTTTAGTATTAACTTTGACTCATTTACTTCTAATAAATTTGTCTAATTTCAACCTGACTTAACTCACCATACGAATCCATTATTTATAAAATTTTAGTACTTTAAAGTTTCAATTATATTCGGTGCTTCTTGTAAATTATATTGCATTAATATATTTAACCCTTTCGCGACGGCGGAACTAGCCATCAATACGCCACTAACGAACGGGTCGTCGTGCCATTAGTGCACACCATACGCATTAAGAGTGTCTCGCGTTTTTTCAAATCTTAGAGGATTTAACAGATAGACAGCAGAGGACTTAAGGGTGTATCGGATAAAGTGAATGTTGTTGAGGCCTTGTTCTGCATTTTAAAATAAATCTTCACTTTGAGTTGTTGAGGCGCGAGCCAATGCGACGCGCTTAGTGGATGCCGGATATAACCGGCGATAGCCAGTGTGAAGCATTTAGAGGATGCCGGATATAACCGGCGCTAGTCGCGAAAGGGTTAAATAATTTCAAAGACATTTTATCCTTATCGTTTTGTTTGGTTTTGCTTGTTTTTGTACATTCGATCTCTTAATAAGGTAAGGTACATACACACATGCAATATATCATATCGTAATGTGTTTTATTTTATATTAAGATGCATCTTACTATTTGATCCCTGTAGTGATTATGGAATGCTTTTTTAACAGACTGTGGGCTTAATTTATAGATTTAAAGTGATTTCTATTTAAAAACCGGGTTTTTCTGAAAGTGATAAATTATAGGTTATGTGATCACGTGTTATTACAGCGTGTAGAATAAATGTATAATACTTACGTATTCGGCTTCTGACTAGAACTAATTATGGCATATGAAAATTGCAAGCTGACACAGTACACAAAAAGACTTATGGATCATCTTATATAAATAAAGAAATATCAAAACCCAACATTAAAGAAGATAAACAAGAGCCAAAACAAATACGAAAGGAATGAGTCAAAATTGTACCATGTAAAGGCAAGTACAGTGGAGCCCCGAGTTACGTCCTCCCGATTGACGACGTTACTGAATCAGCCTGGAAGTTACTTGAGCAAAGAATTCGAAACATTAAATGTGATCCCTTCTACCATTTCTATAAATTAAAAAAAAAATATGAAACCCCCAATCTGATCGTGAAGAAAATAGCGAAGGTCGTTTGTAACGCGTACGCATTTGTTCGATCGCGCGTGGTTGGCCAGTGTTTTTCGTTAATAATTCAAAAACGAAGCTTCAACCAACATTTTACTAAAGGAAAAAGTTGTTCAGAGTCACCCCAGCAACCCCCATTTCCGGGTGTTCGAGGAGTTACGGGACACCCTGTATATGTTTGCATACATTCATGTGTAGGTGTCTATCCTGTGTACCCCAACTTACGTCTTTTTCGACTTACGTCGCCCACTCTGGAACCAATTAGTACGTAAGTCCGGGGCCCCACTGTACGCAAAGTAAAATATTTTTCGTATGGAATATCGAGAATGTAAAACATTTCTGTTGGTGTGGGGGTATCAATTCATCAATCAAGCTTATTGAACTCGAGAGTTGAATAGGATTTAAGGCTTCAGGAAAATAGTAAATTTTATGAAAGAAAATAATTTCTTAATTACCTTTTGAGATAGTAATGAATAAATCTCTCACGACTTAATTCTGGGAAAGTAAACATCCTTTTTAAATGTATTATTACAAATTTTATAGCGTTCTAATATAATTTGTTGCTGGTTCTATTTGCTGTGAGAGTTTAATATGAATTACGCAATTTGCATTAAATAAAATAATATAAAAATTTAATGTTTGATAATGA